>NC_090265.1:1804670351-1804977018 GCF_040414725.1 Anabrus simplex
TGGGGTAAAATATAAAGGGATTGACTTCTAACATTACGTGATAGATTGAAACATATTTGGGCAAAGTTTTCGAGCAAAAAACAATCTTTACGGAGCCGGTAGGTAGATGTACTGCCTGACCATCTTGGAGGGATTTACGGCGTAGGCGATGAACAGAATGAACTTTGACGTCACTCTGAAGTAAAGTAAAAATATCGGATTCAGTTAGATCTTTCTCAACACCGCGTATAATGCCAACTCGGAAGATATTGGAGTGAGGAATAAAGGCATGCAACTTGTGTGTATCAAGGAACTTATTCTGCAAAAAGTCATTAGCATGATTGGGAGCGTGAAAGTTTACCTGAATCCTGTTACGGCCTTTATACTGGATGGATTTAACAGGAAAGTTTCTTTCATGGAGTAAACGCCCAATAGTCATAGGGTGCAGGTTGCCAATGTTATTATCTTGTTTGGATGAAACAAAAACAAGATATGGTCCCGGGTGGTTTAATGGGTATAAATTACATGCAATAGTATTAGGAGGTTGGACAGGAAGGGGAGGGTTATTATTGCATTAGGTCGAAGTTTGCAACGAAGGGGTAGTAGTAGAACTATCATTCACGTTTGTATCCATTTTCACTTCTTCTTCCCGTTCAACATTACTATTTGACGCGGGATGAAAGTCCCGAGTTCCTCCACTATCAAAACTCATGCCACCACTTCACAATCACACGCAAGCTAGCACTCGAATGGAGGAGTAAGGTCGAGAAACTTCAGACACCGAACACGAAACCTCGAACACTACCAACCGTACAGTACGATGTCGCGGACGAGACTACGGCGTTGTACTGTTGTGTTTTGAATTTGTTATACTGCGCCTACTGCGCAACTGCATGCGTAATGCCAACAACTGCCTTCTAAATTAACCCTCCAAAAGGGAATTTTAGTTTTCACAAGTTGGCGGAGATTGAGGCATCCAACTAGGAACTGCTTGGGACGTCCCTATGATGTGTCACCCTGTAGTGCTAGTCGTGTTCGTTCGCCGTGCGGTTCGATAGCTCGTGTGTGCGTCTCACTTGAGTACGGCTTTTGGTGACTAGTCTTTTTAGGGTGTGTAGAGAGTGGACGGGGCCTCCGCCGGTATCAGTTGATAATATATTAGTTCAAATGGAGGAAGAACCCATCACTTATGAAACTTCATATTCCGCGCAAAACCCGTTACACAATTTAACCAGCACAATCAGCGATAAACAGTACAGCAAGTGGAGAATAGTAATTTCATGTAAGTTCGAACCTAGCGAGGAGCGAGAAGAAGAAGCTCAGTTCGAACTGATTGAAAATATTAACGACCTAGAGGAAATGCGTAATCGGATGTTAGAAATTTATTTACAAGCTCGCGCTGCTAGAAGATCTGTCTGCTTCCCAGTGTAAGCAAATCGAGGGAGCTTTTCGTCGCAGAGTGTACACACTAGCGGTGGTAAATGATTTCTTGCTTCGCGAAGAGTTCCTACATAAATCTTACGCATGGTTTAATAAATATGTGAAGAAAGCTCTTAACACACAAGCATTAAAAGTAAATACCGTTATCTCCACACAACATGTTCTTCGCGATAAAATCGATAACAATTACTTTCATTCAAGGAATGCAGAAATTACCGAAGGTACTCATTTAAGAGACTGGTACAAAGAGCATGTAACTAAACAGATTCTGAAAACATTGACAGAGTTCGAGGCTCGTGATTCGGGTTGGTCTCTCCTACGAATTCGTGAATTGCGGATAAACATTAATAAAAATGTTGTATTTTACGTGAGCAAGTCGCCGAGTAGTCTAACGTTGCCTTCAGCAATTAGAAACAAGAAAGCAGTTATTAATCTGCAGAACACACGGGATGCTTGCTTTGCATGGAGTGTAGTTGCTGTCTTAGTTCCGGCTGAACATCATGTGGATCGCATTTCTTCTTATCCACATTACAATTTAATTCTAAATTTAAAAGACATACCAATCCCAATGGAAATGAGATATATGAGAAAATTTGAAGATCAAAACGAAATCTCCGTGAATGTATTCAGAGCGCAGTACGACGAGAACAACTGCGTGTGCATAAAACAGAAAGATGTCAATAAAGAGTTTACTCTTGTACCTTTGTACGTTTCACATAAAACGTGTGAAAAGAAAGTAGATCTTCTAATGATTCAGATTGGTGACACTGAGAAGTATCACTTCTGTTTAATTAAGAAACTTGCACGTCTTGTGCGCTCATCTCTTACGAAGTCTAAGGATAAAATTTATATTTGCAGGCGATGTTTGTCTTACTTCCAAAATGAGGAAAAAATTAGCTTTGCACAGTAATGACCTAAACAATTTCCGGTGGCAAGAAGTATAATGCCTTCGGATAGGGAACGGCTAGTTTACTTTGCAGAGTACAAGGTTAAAGAGACAGTGACTTTTATTGTGTATGCTGACAAAGAATGCATACTTAAACCTGTGTCTACTTGTTTTCCAAATGATAACACGTCGCATTCAACTCCAATTCACAAACATGTGTCATACAGCGTAGCATATTATTTACACTGTACTTTTGACAGATTTGTGCTCTTTCCAACTCTATCGAGATAGTGATTGTGTTAAACGGCTCGTAGATGAGATGTATAACTTAGTGGACGCGCTTGTGCCGTATTATTTTGAAACGAAACTAATGTTACCATTGACTGTTGAGCTAGAAAATAAATTCCTCTCGACTACATTATGTCACACATGTGAGAAGGAAATCGCAGATAATGAAATTAAAGTTCGCGATCATTGTCATTTAACGGGTGTCTGCAGGGGATCAGCACATCAAACGTGTAACTTACACTATCATAAAATGTCTACTTTGCCGGTAGCATTCCATCATTTAACTGCATATGAGGGACATTTTATAATTAGAGAACTGCATAGGAAGGGAGGGGATGTTGCGACAAATCTCAGAGCAAACATTAAACTATTAGCAGTGAACATGGAGCGATACAAGGGATTTTCAAACTTTATACGTCATAACCAAAGACAATGTGTTGAACTATGATTTATAGACACATACAACTTCATTCCTTTTTCGCTGGACAAAATGGCACTATTACTTAGTGAGGAGACAAAGCTTGTAACGAGACGGTATTTCACTGATGATTTACAGTTTAAACTTGCTTCTCGGAAAGGGATATTTCCATACGAATATATCACTAGTACAGAGGTGTTAGACGACATAATTTTACCGCCAAGGAGTTCATTCTTTAGCTCTTTGAAGGGTAAAACTGTATCGGAAGAAAACTACGTGTTTGCTCATCTTGCTTGAAATAATTTTAACTGTAAATCGTTAGGTGAATATGCCGATCTTTACTTGAAAATCGATACTTTACTCTTGGCTGATGTATTTGAAAACTTTAGATTGAGTGGAAAAGAGACAATATGGTATTGATGCCGCTCATTTCTACAAGGCACCGTCTATGGCCTGGAATGCTATGAAAAAAATAACAGCTGTCCAGCTAGAATTACTTCAAGATGTTGACATGCTGCAGTTTTTCGAACGCTCCATACGCGATGGCAATGTGCAATGCGTTACGTGGCATGCAGTGGCAAACAACAAGTACGTTTTAACATATGATGAGTCCAAACCGGAATCATACATAACGTACTTTGACGTGAACAATTTGTATGGATTCGCTATGCAACAGTTTCTTCCAACGGGCGGCTTTCAAAGGGTAAAAACTTCGAGAACTTAGACATTATGAATGTAGGAGATGAAGCAGATGTTGGGTTTATGGTAGAGGCTGATTTAATCTACCCCCAGAACTTCATGATAAACATGCCGATTATCCTGTGAGCCCTGAAAAATCTACGAAATTAATGAGCAGTCTTTACAACAAGGAACGGTATGTTCTTCATTATAGGCTATTAAAAGAGTGCGTAGAATTAGGTAAGAAAGTAGCTCGCATTTACAGAGCGTTTCGGTTTAATCAGAGCGCATGGTAAAAATGCTACATTGATTTGAACACAGACAAAAGAAAGTTAGCAAAACTGAGTTCGAGAAAAGTTTCTATAAATTAATGAATAACGCTATATTTGGTCGTTCATTAATGAACGTAAGGTAGCTGCGCGACATCAAATGGGTCACACAGTGGAGGGTCGTTATGGTTCTCGTACGTTGATCTCAAGAGCAAACTTCAAACGCCGTATCATAGTAGACGAACAGTGTATGATTATCGAAATGAAGAAACTTCAAATTCTTCACAATAAACCGGTTTACGTCGGTGCTACAATTTTAGATTTGTCAAAAATGAAAGTGAACGATTTTGAGAAACACTGATTCTGACTCACAACTACTATACACTGATACCGACAATTTGATATACAATTTTTCATTTGATATATACGAGTTTGTGAAGGGAAATTCAATTTTGTATAACACAGGAAACTATGACTAAAATAATCCTTTACAAAATGAAAGAAAAATTCCGGTAAAATAGGTTTAATGAAGGATGAAAACGGTGGAAGTATCGTTGAAGAATTTGTAGGTTTGTGACCAAAGGTGTATGCTATTAAGTTGTGTGAAAAAGAGAAACCTACTTGTAAATCTAAAGGTGTCAAAAATGATGTCGATCACTTACAATTGATCAGTATAGACGTTGCCTGTATGAAGGTGAGCGAGTGACCAAACTACAAGTGTGCATCACTTCCACTTCTCATTCTGCGTTCACGGTTCGTCAATATAAACTAGCACTCACAGCTAATGATAACAAAAGGTACATCCCAGACAACAAAATTAATATATTACCTTTTGGACATTACAGTCAAGTATAGAAAATCCTAAATTAACAAATTATTACCAATGTATAGCTATCTTGCATAGTAGGCTCCCTTTTTTGTGAGCGCCTCCTCCACTTCTTAATCGGTTTACACTTCCGTATGCAAAAATATTGTAATTTACTTTGTTGGTGATTATTAAGTAATAGCAGGAGAAGCACTGGTTTCTTCTGTTTTTACTTTAATCTTTTTTAATTTAGAAACTTTTGTATCTTCTGAATTTAATTTATCAACCTTTTTTATTTTAGAAAAAATGTGTTCTTACAAAATTTCAAACTAGATAAACATTACACTTGCTTTTTCTTTTATTCGATGTATTGTACTGAATTTATACTTTCTCGTTTAAAGTGCACTGTAAACCCTATTTTTTTCTTTATTTTAAACTATTGTACTTTATGTCTACTTTCTTTATGTATTAAAGTGCATTGTAAACCTTTATTTAATATTTTTCATTTTTCGAAAAAATAAAAGCAAAACTAGATGATCAAAAGTTGTTAAAAAGTTTTCTTTCAACTATCCTACGCCACTTCTCTTTTATTCCTTGTACTCTAACTAGAGTTTGAGTAGGAGAATGAAAAAATAAAACATATATATCTTTTTACATTACATACAAATTTATTGAATGAGAAATGAGAAACTATACAGTTTTTATATAAAATTTTGATTGAATCTTTGACTGCCACCACGGGGAGAGTCCTGCAGAGGAAAAAAATAGTTGATAGCAGAATACAACAGAAAAAGCAAGCAAGAAAAAGGAAACTATTATCTATTTTTCTTCACCTTAATAATTGTTGAATTAGCATATATCAAGCTCGGACGTTGTTGTCGTTGTTAGCTCCTGAATCCTGACAAGGATTGTGTAAGTTCGCCTTCAGATGATCTGGTAGATAATGCCAGACCGCACTTAACTGATGTTGTTCGTAAATAGATAATATGTATTCAGGGAAGAAGGTCTACACAAATTTATTGAATCTTCTCACACCTTCTTTCTTAAATTTGTTTATTACTGAACACACTATTCTCATCACACCATCTGATGATTTTAATCAACTATGAACTGAGTGAACGTTGAACATAGCACAGCTGCCTGAATATCTTGCAACATGTGGTAAACGAGGGGGGCAGTCAACAGGGAAACACCCGTTACGCATTGTTCTTAAATCAGGCACACCTCCTATAGTGTTCAAGTCAATTATGCATGAACGAGGATACTCTCGCAGTGCCATTAGATGTAAATCAATAACACAGTTGCACACAACCAGATACTGGTATTGCTGATCACTGAGGAGATTGAAGAACGACGTAAGCGTGAAATCTAAATTAGGTACACTCACAACTAATATAGCTGTAGATAACACATGTGTAGTCGGATCTATATTACAACAGGCTATCTCGTAACCTCTAGTAGGTAATTTCTGAATGTCAACAATTGCTCCTCTAGGTTTTGCACTCATGGTGTGTCCGATATCGAAGAACTGAAGCAGAGAATCCTCTCTCTCTCGTTTATATACACAGCTAGAGAAAAGGAAGGAAAACTCGCGCAATATTATTGGAAGAAAAATACTTCATTCGTCAGAGGTTTATAATTTATTATGCGATCATGAATAATAATGAAATGCAGAGTAGTGTTGCCTGGAATAGGTTTGTTTGTTTCAATTTCAATGCGAACATCTACAGAGGAAGATTTTATCGATTCTAGCTGTTCCATGCAATTAATAACAACAATAGGACAATGCGATTGAAATTCACTTCGTGATATATGCTGTTCGGAACGATTATCGCCAAGCTGATAGTACTAATTACGAAACTTGATGAACATATCATACAATTCACTGCAGTCGCCATTGTTAAAATTAGCCACAGCCTTTCCATAGAGATATAAAGTTTGAATTTAAGAATACGGCAACGGATCGAATATTACAGTGATCGAACTGAGAAGAAGAAGCATTTATTTTCTTTGTATGGGTTTGAGAAGCAAGCAGGAAAACTCTCGGTTTATCTATTTGTGACGTAGTCATAATAGTCCAATTAATTTTCATTGAATTTGGAATAGTAGGCAACTCGTGATAACTCCACAATCGAAATGCTACAGGAATAGAAGGATTTTTGGATCAACTTTATGCGTTTAACTTCTTCCTCGTCGGACAGTATTAGAGTTGGTAGCTTTTTATATATTTTGCGTACTTTAACCTCAGCTGTATCATCCGCGTTGGCTGAAAACAGTGCACATTTGTCATCTCTAGAGCGAATAAAGATAAATTAAAGTTTATAAATGGTTTCCTGTAGTCTTCAAATAAGCCGCAAAGAACATGCAGTGGGATGATTGTGTGGAACAGCTTTGTAGTTACGTGAGAAATATTAGCTTCGTTTGGTGGTGTAGAAATTGAGGGAAAATAACCGGCATTTTTCAGTGCTAGCATTTCATTTCTAGAATAAGAGGCGAAAGTTTTTATAGCACTAGTCGTACCTACACGCTGAGTTCTTTCAATCTCCTTCCCATTCAATTCAATACGAATTTAATCGAAGAGATTTGCTGCAAAGTTTTGATCGGGAGCGGCTGTTTCACGTTCGATGTGAACATCGGCTTCAGAGGGTAAAAAGACATGTTCTTGGTTGTGCCCGCATATGGATGATAGCTCCTTACTTCCCGCCTGGCTGCTCTCTTGTCAAATATAACTTTGTCCGTTACGTTGATGTTACCGTGATTGTACACAAAAAGAGACTAAAGTAGTTTCTGATAGAGAAGTACAATTTATATGCTTTATCTTATAGTAGTCGGCAGAATTGTAAAAAAATATTTCCGAGTTCTTTCAATTTCCTTCATATTTAATTTAATACGAATTTCATGAGAAAGATTTACTGAAAAAGTTTGATCGGGAACGGTTGAAGTTGAAGGTGCATCATCTGTGTTTGATTTAACAATACCACCATCTATACTCCGCACGGCCTTACTTCTAAATTGAAGTTTCGCAAAACAAATGAGCATCGCCTTCCCGCTGTTGCCAGCGCGCTACGTCTGCGAGAACAGCTGATGCAATATGACCGCGGTAAACAGCCCTTTTAAATTGTAATACAGTACTCAGAAAAACGAATGAATATGGATTGAAAACAAATTCACAAGAACTACACTTTCTAACAATATCTGGCACTAAAAGAGAATATATTATTAACAATAAAAGAGAATGAGGAAATAACACATCACTAACGGCTAATGACTGGCACAGAAAGGAGGTTATGGCCTACAAAGGGAACACTCTACTGATCTCAGAGTCACTGGAACTCTCCAACAATATGAAAAACACACTAAATATCGAAGGAAAATGCAAAAGATCGCGAACCGTACCGAATACCATACACGCTGAGCGAGATAGGTTAACCACGTGGCGAATGTAAATATTAGAGTTGGCAACAAAGTTTCGAGATTGTGCTCTGCCTATACAAATCGATATGAATGGCAGCCTGGGATTGGTTGGATTTCTATGCTTCAGCGCATAACTACCAGACAGAGCCAAAATCTGCTAAAACGTCAATTTAGAAGTAGAGCCGTACGGAGTATATGTGAACATCGGCTTCAGAAGGTACAGGAACTCGAATTTCATCGTTATTTTCATATTTAGTGCCTGCAATTGAACGATAGATTCTTACCTCCTGCCTGGCTACTCCGTTATCAAATACAACTTTGTCTGTTACGTTAAACATATGTCTTCTTGATGTTATCTTCATTACACACGAAAAGAGACTAAAGTAGTTTCCGTAGGAGAAATAGGATTTATAGCAGTCGGTAGGCCAGCGACTGCAAAAAATCTTTATTGTTTGCGGTTAATCTTTTCTTGTAGCGTAGATGGAGAGATTATTTTTTTAGCTTGACTCTATAATTTACTACTCTGTCTGCTTCCTCTTTCAATCCTCGCTTTATTGACTGGTTGTTTGCAAATTACTACCACAATGTTGTTGGATTTCAACTGTACCTTACTCGAATGATAGTACATAAGTGTATGCTTTATGTTATATACGATTACTGTATTTTCACTGGACGAATAATTAACTCTACTGTTACATCCCCATTTTGTAAGTCGATTGGGTTTTCGAACTGATCTTCGAGTACGACGGATATATGTTGAATAACACTAGTGTTTACCGGTAAGAAGCTTATAGTTGACGGTTGAAGTACAATAGGATAGCTTGCTGGAACAAGCGGTTTAAATTGTGTAACGACTGCGTTTGTTTACCGTTGAGGTAGGAACCGGAACCTAACACGAGATTACAAGATACGCGAATCGAGTTCACGTTATTAATTTTAATAATCTCCCTGGAAATATGTAATTCATTAGCTTCATATTTTTGACGTGAAAATCCTAACAAATCTACAAATGAGTCGGAAACATCAAAGTCTACGTCTATGTTTGAAGACATTTTACAGCGAAGATAATTCTTTTCATAAGTAATAGTAATAAGTTTACTATCTCTACAGGGTCATTCACGTCTCCGAGAATAGGGAAGTTGTTACAGTAATTATTGCTTCTTGAACTAGAGCTCCTATTTTTGAAAAAGTGTAACTACCTTCACGTAATTTGATTACAGATGATTTGTCTCCCTTCATATTAATACCAATCTGGTTATTTGTGTTATTAACGCTCACGTTACCTATTTCATTCAGCTGTGATTTAGGGTTAAACATATTTCTCATATACATTTAACAGATAACCTAAGCTAGTACCAACATTGTTCGGTACATTGAATTCAATGTCAAACGGAGAATGCATACTAGGTTTGTTGTTAATAGTTGAGATAAAAACTAAGTTTTGGAGTGTACTCTTGCAGAAGTAGTTTCACATTTTAAACAGTTAGCAAACTTTCTAATTTTGCAACGAGATCTTCGAATTCATAAATACCTTCTGCTACACACAAAATGATTTTTTTATTATTCAAATATATAGCAAACTTATTATTTTTACTAGTGACGTTTCGAATACTATTAGATGTAAATAGTGCGGCAAGTCCTATTTCATAGAAATAAGCCCTATTCAAATAAATCGGGGTTTCTAATACTACATCAATCTTCGAGCCTATACCCTCGAGTGTGACACGTCTTTCATAAGGCATCTTGAACACTGAACATAAATCCTAAGGTCGTACTTTATTTATACAGTATAAAAATAGTAAACACAGATGACCACAAATTGATGAATTAAAAGTTTGATAAGAATGAAAATTATACCGAATGTAACAGTTTTTAAATATTCTAATACGTCTTTAGGGGGACGTAAATTACCAAAACTATCGAAGTAGTACACATATACACCGCGTCTGCTGAACGCAACCCAGTGCGAACCAGATTTACTTATCGGATCTAAATTCAAAATACAACTCTCATTTTTACGATAAATTTTCGGTAACGTATCTCGCATAAACACACCTCTGAAGTAGGGAATTTTTAAACGAAATGCGTAACGATATAGATCTTTGTTAGTTAATGCTCTATTCGGCAGGCCTTCCATTATCTTTTGTATGCTGGAGGATTTAAGTAAATGCCCTTTCCTTTGTTTCGAGTAGAAAGTCCTTTCCCACGCAAGGCTTCTAGCATTCGATTGTGCCTTTTCATTTCTTTTAATTCTTCCTGTGCGGCTTTCGCCTTGTTTACAGCTCAATAAGAGGGTCACACAAGACAAGAAATTGTACAAAAATAAAGTTGATGAATTTGGGACTTACCTTAAATCACAATTCAGTTGTTGGATAAGTGAAGGGAGTAATGTGGATACACTTTGGGCTAAATTTAAAGGAATTATTTGGGAGGGAGAGAAGAGATTTGTACCTGTTAAGAAGGGTAAAATGATATCAGACCCTGTTTATTATAAAAGGGAAATAAGAAAATTAAAAAGAAAATATAGAATAGTAAACAGGAAAATAAAAGAGGGTAGGGAGAGTAGAGAAACTAGAAAACAGCTAATGAGGGTACTGAATAGAGTGAAAAAGGAAGCAAAAGAGAATTATATGAATGGCATACTTCAAGAGGGTATTGGCCACAAAGGGAAATGGAAAAATCTGTATTCATATATCAGGAAATCAAAAAGGAAAAGGAATCCAAATTCCTACAATGGGGGGAGAAGAGGGTGAACACTATTTAACAGGTACTGAGAAAGCAAACCTATTTAGTAGGGAATTCAGACATTCAGTAGATGATTGTCAGGAGTTGGAAACCGTAACAGAAGATAGAGAGGGAGAGACACAGAGCGAAACAAGAAGCTCCTCATGAAGATATTTTCAGAGAAATCCAACTGCTTCAGCAAGGAAAATCAGCAGAAAGTGATCAAATTACTGGGGAGGTATTAAAGACAATGGGGTGGTACATACTGCCTTATTTAAAATTTCTCTTTGACTATGTCATAAATAATAGTGTAATACCAAAGGAATGGAAGGAATCTATAATGATACCAATTTATAAAGGAAAGGGTAATAAAAGGAAACCTGAGAACTACAGACCAATCAGCCTGACCAGTATATTTTGTAATATACTGGAGAGTTTAATATCAAAGTACATCAGAGGAATATGTGATGACAAAAATTGGTTCATGAGGAGCCAGTATAGATTTAGAAAGAAATTTTCTTGTGAGGCACAACTGGTGGGATTTCAGCAGGACATATCAGATCAATTGGATTCAGGAGGTCAGTTAGATTGCATAGCCATAGATCTTTCCAAAGCCTTTGATAGAGTGGAACATGGAATATTATTAAAGAAATTGGAGGGAATAGGATTGGACACAAGAGTTACACGTGACCCGTACGTAGCCAAACCCAGAACACTACGATTAGGCCAGCAAAAGTATTAACAAGCAAGAAATTAGTCAGTACATAAATTAATTAGAAAATGACCAAGAAAGAACTGGAAGCGTAATCAGGCACCCACAAGAACATAAAACCTGGCGAGTTGGCCGTGCGCGTAGAGGCGCGCGGCTGTGAGCTTGCATCCGGGAGATAGTAGGTTCGAATCCCACTATCGGCAGCCCTGAAGATGGTTTTCCGTGGTTTCCCATTTTCACACCAGGCAAATGCTGGGGCTGTACCTTAATTAAGGCCACGGCCGCTTCCTTCCAACTCCTAGGCCTTTCCTATCCCATCGTCGCCATAAGACCTATCTGTGTCGGTGCGACGTAAAGCCCATAGCAAAAAAAAAACAAGAACATAAACAAGGAAACATAAATAACTTACCACAGGAAGTAGTAGGGTGACGCACCAAACCATGGTATCAGATGTCAAATTACTTAAAAGAAGGAAAGAAGTATTTATTAGACAAATGAATGAATGGCAAATAGTAATTAGAAAACGCCCAAGTAGTAAAATAGAAAAGGTAACAATTAAGATGAAAACAAATTATTACCAAAAAATAAACTAATCATATACGGTACTAAGGTTATTAGGGGCCCCGCTATACTAGAAGTAATGAGATAATGAAAATAGTATCAGTTTAAAATAAACAATCTTTTTTTGGAAACGCCAATAACCACATGAACCACTTAGTTCTACCCAAGGGCAAGGCTCACCGGAAGACCAGTAAGTAAATTCACAATTAGCGCAACACTCTGGGAGTGGTTAAAAATACCAAATGAATTAGGATAATTCAAAACACAGGTTCAAGGAAAGGGTAAGGACAAAACATCAATTAAATGGAAAGGAAACACCAGATTACAAGCCCCAAAGGGGAAACTGGGAACCAAAATCATCCACCAACGGATATTATTCTATTCAACAATCATCACACAACATCCGTTGCCATGGAATCAGGCTCACGCCGAAACAACGCAAAATCAAGTTCCTCACCGAAATAGAAGGCAGAAACAAGGAAAAATAAACAACACATTTAGGTCGAAAGGACCAAGAAGGAAAAGAAATAATGAAATAAGCTCCCAAATAAATAAATAAATAAATAAATAAATAAATAAATAAATAAATAAATCTACCGCCCCTTGGTTAGAGCTAAGTAGTTCAAAACCAGACCCGATTCTGGTGAGCTTAACACCAACGTAAGAATTTATACACTTTCATATTGCTATTCCCTATTAAATAATTTAGATTGGAATTTACCAAACCTTGAGTGCAACATTACAAGGATTCAATGACAATTATAGCACGTGATAAAGAACGTGCACTTCAATAACATCTTACACAAGGTTTTTATTTGAAAAGAGATCATTAAAATATACCCGAGAAGGTTTTAGACATCTTCACACCAACCGAAAGTTTTCCTTTGGTTCACAGATATCGAAAGTAGAACAGAAGCTCCAAACGACGGGACTTCGCCATTTTGTACACTGTTTTCAAGAGCAGACAAATAGATTTAAATTATGAATACATACAGTCTGTGGGCGTTCACATGATGAATTAAATACTAAGAGAAGTTGAGGGCTAGCAAGAGAGCCCTCTCACATGTAATATTCAGCCGTTCTCCATCTCGTAGTTTGGAAAGTGCTCAACCATTAGACACCAAGTACACATGGGATGCATCTTCTCTAACTCACCACAGAAGAATGGCGGCTCTCTCTAAACAACAATCAGCTCGCCGAGCTGGGGAGCTCCCGTTGTCTAGTGGACGGAGCATCGTAGTACAAGGTTTTTGAGTAGATGTCAGCACGTACAAGTTGCCTTCATTAGTTAAGTTCCTTGCTCACTAGAGTGTAAACACATACTAGTAGTGGAAAGGTGAAACTTGAAGTACCAAGAAACAGAGTTGAAAAAGATACTGCAAAGGCAGAGTTAATCTTGACACAATTTCCACGACCTTAGGCTACGTCGAAAATGGAGATAGGAGGAGAAAGAACATAATGACATGTCCATGTCACACGTTAGATAAAACATTTCTAAATTCAATGGTTCAGAAAGTCAAATTAGGAAATAATGTATCGCAGGAAGAGAAAGTTGCGAAGGGAAATGCACAGGGTAGTACAATCGGTCCGTTACTTTTCTTAATATACGGAAATGATTTAGGGAACAATATAACATCAAAAATAAGATTTATGCAGATGACATAATTGTTTATAGGAAAATAAATAACATTGAGGGTTGTTCAGAATTACAAAGGGACCTTGAAAGTATCCAACAATGGGTTGAAGAGAATAATTTGAAGGTTAATGGAGGCAAATCAACTGTTACAACATTTACAAACAGGAGTTTAAAAACTGAATTTGAATATACTTTGGATGAGGTAGTTATCCCAAAAGATGGCAAGAGCAAATACTTAGGTGTGAGATTTGAAAGTAATTTGCACTGGAAAGGCCATGTGAATGACATTGTTGGGAAAGCATACAGATCGTTACATGTCATAATGAGGCTACTTAAAGGATGCAATAAAGAATCAAAAGAGAAAAGTTACTTAAGTACGGTTCGTCTATTATTGGAATATGCAAACACTGTTTGGGATCCTCACCAAGAATATCTAATAAAAGAAATAGATAGTGTGCAGAGGAAAGCAGCAAGATTTGTAACAGGGGATTTCAAGAGAAAGCGTAGTGTATCAGAAATGTTAAAGGAACTTGGGTGGGAAACTTTAAGTAAGAGAAGGGAGAAAACTAGACTTATAGGATTATATAGAGCTGTCCGCCTCCGTAGCGTAACGGTTAGTGTTACTAGCTGCCGTCCTCGGGGGCCCGGGTTCGATTCCCGGTACTGTCAGAAATTTAAGACTGGCAGGAGGGCTGATATGTGGTTGAAATGGTACATGCAGCTCACCTCCAATGGGGGTGTGCCTGAAAAGAGCTGCGCCACCTCGGGATGAGGACACGAGTTTACCTTTTATATAGAGCTTATACAGGAGAAGAAGCATGGGGAGGTATCCGTGAGAGGCTTCACTTGGAAAATAATTATATCGGCAGGACTGACCAAAAATATAAAATTAGAAGGAATTTTAGCAGAAGCGATTGGGGTAAATTTTCATTAATTGGGAAGGGTGTGAAGGAGTAGAACAGTTTACCAGGGGTAGTGTTTGATCCTTTTCGAAAATCTGTACAGATATTCAAGAAGAGAATAAACAGGAACAGAGAAAATAAATGAAATGTTAGAGGGCATTCGACCAGTGCAGGTTAATGTAAATTAAAAATGTGTGTGAATAAATTAATTCCATCCCCTGGTCTAAGGAGTTTGGACAGCCAAAGTAGGGGACTGCTTGTAGAGGTGAAGTACAGTGGGGACTTCGAGGGCCCTGGGACCGCTAAGGTAGCTGTGAAGGTCCTTGAGGAACTCTGAAAAGTGGTGGCAAAAGGGGCTCTGGTTAAGACGCAGCGGTTTGTTATGCTACTTAGGTTCCAGAATGGGTAAAAAAGTAAATAAATGCAATGTAAATTTTAATCTTATACCAGTTGTATAGTATCATTATTTTGAAGTAATTCCACATACTGTATATCAGTTGACTATATTTGTAAGTAGAACCGGAAATATTATAAGTAGAATTTGTAAACAATATAATTTTTTTAGGATGAGCTGATTGTTTAGTAGCAAATATTGTTAGCGTAAATTTTATAATATTTTAAAATAGGAAAATTTTCTTCTCTTGTTTATTTAATACTTAGGGCTTAACAATAATGTATTCTAGTGTGCCATTTGCCACCGAGGGAGACACCTCATTTGCAAATAAAGAGATTTTGATTTTTTTCATGATATGCTCGCAGCTCCACTTGCTAGACCGCCCAAGACCGACAAGGCTGCAAATATCGGAAGGAAGGGAAGAGAACCAACTTTCTTTTTAACAGCATGATATCGGTTTTCCGTTTTACACGTTCTCTCCGATGTATTGATTTTATTCTTCGTCTACCCCCACCTAATTTAGTTTTCGCTTTCATTTTACCCATATTTGCTAGTGCGGCTGCTCTTTCTTCCAATGATGCATCCTGAGAGTTTACACGAGACTAAGCCTTAGAGGCTAAGATTTCATCTGCTTCTTTCCTTCTGTTCTGATCTTTGTATGTAGCATAAGCGATATCGTGTTCTTTACATGCCTTATCTAATAGATGTATTCCTTGATCACCACGCTTAAGTCGTTCTTCTAACTTTGTCCCAGGTCTGCAGAATTCATAACCCGGTATGTGCTATTGTACTGGTAAAGTATCTATAGCTTCATTAAGAACTTTGCCTATTATTCCTCCTTTCCCTACTCGTTTACTTGGAGCTGCAATAACGTTGTGTCTTCGTCGCAGCATACTCATATGAGAGCTCCTGCTAGGAAGTGTGTTATTTTCACACGATGTGCAACTGTTGAATACTAAAATGTATTTAAGTTCAGACTTTTTTGAAGGTAGGTAAGATATATAAATAAGAGATATTTTTCTGATCTACGATTTACGGGTTACGATTTGATCATGTGTATATTTACTCAAATCTCTGTCGCAGAAGGAATATACTGAATATACTGAACTAGAGAAGCTTTAAAAATCTAATAAAGAAATAAAATGCGAGTTTTACTCTGATCATGAGCAAGTAATGCCGCCGGAAGAAGCTCTAAGAAATTCCGTTTTTATTTTTGGCGATATAGCAAGCGACAAACGGCAGCACATGAAAGACTACTTTAGTAGAGGTCGACACTATATGTTATTAGAGACAACGCTAATTTTTTATTCTGTTTAAACAAGATGCAATAAATCTTCGTCATGTTTACGATGATCACGTGAACGCCGATACGAGTTACAACCTGTTCACTGATAGATGTTATCGTTGTTGGTCACAGTCGAAATTTAGCTTTCTCGTTACGATAAGGATAGCGAAATTATCAATGATCGATATCGAAATAGATTCGATATATTTTATGAGATATAAATACCACAGTGTATGCATTAACGAACTCATTTTCGAATTGTTGAGTAGAGAAAAAACATCACGATGGCACCAGTCAACAAAACTAGTAACGTATACGTAACGCGACCATCATCACGACATGATATTGCCACTAAATCATATGTGGATGAAAAAATGTTACTTAATACAAATTACGTAACATCAACATCTGACGGAAACTTAAGTATTCAAGGTAAACGGTTAAAGAAAGTCGGCAATCCTATGACCATGGAAGATGCTTGTAATAAAAATTATGTGTTAAAAACCGTTACGGACAGTATTAATAAAGAATAAATACAACATGACATTTTAGAACTTAAAAATGAAATACGTGACATATGTGAACTAGAAGAGGATACAGTGGATTTTAAGACCAAAAGGCTGAAAGGAATAGCTCCAGCGATGAATGGAAACGAAGCAGTTTCGCTTGACACAATGCGTACGCACACTAACAATGTGCGAAGAAATTTGGAGAAACGAGTTAACGACGTTTCAGCACGCATAGAATACGTTGAATTACTTATACGTAATATCGTGGAGATCACCTTCCTTCGACTGACAATAACCTCAACATGAACAACAAGAGAATATCGGGTGGTAGCAGATCCTGAAGAGGAACATGATGCAATATCACTTTTATTCTAGGAAAAGCATACAAAAGGTAGGCTACTACAACTGAATGACGATGGAGCAATATATATGCAAAATAAACGAGTAACAAACATCAGCAAACCTATTCATTCGACCGATGCGATCAATAAAGCATACCTGGAAAAACATTCAGCAACGCGAGAAGAACTCGAAAAACTAATAATGAAATAAGCAATCACAGAAACTAAACGTTGATGTGGGAGGCACGTTGAGTATGGAAAATAAGCGAATTACTAACGTACATAATCCGTTAAATGAGAAAGATGCTGCAAATAAATTCTGCGCGGAGAGAAGTTGATGAGTTAAAACTTGACGTATCTAAACTTCAGAAAAATTATCTACCAGTAGAATCTAACGGAGAATTAAATATGAAGAATAAAGGAATTACAAATGTTGATTCTCCTATCCACGAGCAAGATGTTGTTAACAAACAGTATTTAGAAACGTTTGCTTCTGCGAAAGAAGAGTTTGAAGTGATGAAAAAGGAACTGCACAATAAACCAAGAAAAAGATCTTTTTCAAATTAACAGTCTACCATCAAATGTCACCAATATATATGCTACAAAATTGCCGTCTTATGTATAAGCTTCATTACACGGGCACACTAACACCGTTAACAGTTTCACGTAGTTCTCTGGTATATGCGATGATTAATCATGAGTACAATCCAATCGAATTAGAAGTAGGTGCACCAATTGCTGTAAAGTAAGGTGATGAAATTCAATTATGCCTAAAAAATCCAGAACAATGGAATACTAACGATCTTCCGCTCCATATACTCTTTGAATGTACTATATATGAGTAAAACAATAGATGTTACACTTCAGTTTAAAATGGAGGCGAACAGAATGGTAAAAAGTCGTGTAAAAGATAAACTAGCAAAATTAAGAAAATATGTAAAAAATAGAACTCTCTTAAAGCAGATATGGCTTTAAACCAACTAAAGTTATAAGAAATATTTAAACCGATAACTGAACCATTAAATAAACTGCGTCTGCTTACATTTAACTCGAACGGATTAAATGCAAAGAAAAATCGAAAATTAAATAGTTATATAAGTGATGAATTAGAATGAGAAGAAGCAGCCCTCGACAGAAAGGATACGACACTCCTTCAAAATTATCTTAACCCACAATTAAGACACAAAGTTGGTAGAATATTTGGGATACGACTAGTTCATGGAGAACACTATTTAGGGAGTAATAATAACTGTTTCGCGATAACAATATCATAATTGACAATTTCAATTATCCTTTAACTGAAGGTCTCCTTGAATTACTATTTCGGAAAGATCCAGACGCAAACTTGTATGATTATAATGATCTGTCAGCTTACAGTCATATATTAAATTACACTAACGTGCACAGGAAACCGTATGACGCAGGCAAGCAAATGAGGGGCACGAAATCGCTCAAATTTCAAACAAATTATCAAGCCATTAGTAGAAGATGCAAACTTGAAAAAGGAAAGAGGACACCAAAATTTGTAAGTGTACACAAATACAAACGTACAGGAAGAGGATCAAAAGTAGCTAAGTGGAAAAATGAACAAAGAAATAAGGTAGAATTAGTTTATTGGAATGATCCAAACAATCTAGTGGAGAGACTGAAAAAGTTAATAGCATATAGAAGGGCAGGTCATTCGTCACACGAAAACGAAATCTTGTCAATCGAAGAAGAACTTCGAAAATCGGAGTTTATAGAATAAATGAATACTGCGCGGTGGGACGAACTTCCGTTCGCAAATATATTTAAAGCGGTTAGATTCTCTAAGGATATTTCAATAATCTATGAAATTAAATGTGAAGACAGAAGAAGCAACTGGCAACAACTAGCTATAGACCGACTCCGATTCAAGAAACGAATAGACGACACACAACGAATTCTTTTACCCATACTTTATGAGCAAAATCAGAGAAGAAATAGCGAAAAAACTCCACGCTCCAGTGCGAAAGAATGTTCAAAAACTGAGCGTTATTAGCTGGCAAAGGACGATTTGCACTAGGCTGATCTTGTTGATATGTCTTTGTTTTCGAAAGTCAATAGTGGATTTAAATACATGTTAACTGTAATTGATATTTATTCAAAGTATGCATGGGCAGTTCCACTTAAAACGAAAACAGGAAACGATGTAGTAGAAAATATGGAACGCATCTATTCAAAATGTAAACGTTATCCAAAATATCTTCAAACTGACAGGGAAAAAGAATTTTATATTAAGATTTTTCAACAGTGGATTACAAAAAGAGAAATTAAACACTATTCGACAGGGAGCAGCTTCAAAGGAAGCGTAGTTGAACGCTTCAATAGAACACTGCAGCAGTGGATGTGGCGGATATTCTCTGCATGTGGATCTTACCACTGGCTTCGTATGCTACCAAAACAATTAGACGAATATAATAATCGAAAGCATCGTACGATTGGCATGAAACCTGTAGAAGTCACAAATGATCCACAACAACTTGCAACTGTGTACAAATTATAAGAAATGAAGAAAAAGAAGTCTCCTTATCCACCAAAATTTAAAGTAGGTGACACAGTACGAGTAAGTAAAATTAAGCAATATTTTACAAAGGGCTATACTCCTAATTGGGGTAATAAATTATTTACTGTAAGAAAAGTAAAAAAAACATTACTTACTTGCTTCACGACTATCAAAATAAACCAATATATGGAGCGTTCTATGAACAAGAACTGAAGAAGACAAAACATCCTAAAATATACCTCATTGATAAAATTTTACGCAGAAAGGACAACAAAGTGTTAGTCTCTTTGCTATGTTTCGACGCCACTCATAATTCTTGGATTCCGAAGGAATATGTATTCTAAAAAATTCAACGGTAAGTACGCTAGTATTATATATATATACATTTTTAATTTTTACTCTAATGTCTAATAGATTTACCACCTTATAGTGACCTCTCTCTATTGTTGCAGACTTCCCTTGCTCAAGAAAGAGTGCTGTTTGTTTTGTTGATGACAACGTTGGACATTACCTCGAGCAAGAAGATATTTACGCCTCAAGTATGCATAATTCATTCGAAAAATTTATGTAGCATGTATCTTAATAAATTATATTAAACAAATTTAACTGAAGATAACCTTATATTTCCCCTAAAATTAGACTCCCTTCCTTCCTTCTTTCTTTCCTAAGCAGAAACCAAACCAAAAGAAACCCCATGGCACTACAGCACTTGAAGGGCCTTGGCCTACCAAGCGACCGCTGCTCAGCCCGAAGGCCTGCAGATTACGAGGTGTCGTGTGGTCAGCTCGGCGAATCCTCTCGGCCGTTATTCTTGGCTTTCTAGACCGGGGCCGCTATCTCACCGTCAGATAGCTCCTCAATTCTAATCACGTAGGCTGAGTGGACCTCGAACCAGCCCTCAGGTCCAGGTAAAAATCCCTGACCTGTCCGGGAATCGAACCCGGGGCCTCCGGGTAAGAGGCAGGCAAGCTACCCCTACACCACGGGGCCGGCCTTCCTAACCAGAAAGAAGCATATATTCTTTTCTTCCTACTCCTTTACGTATCTGTGTTAGTGCGGCGTAAACAGTTCTCCTAGATTAGTTTCTCTTCCCAAGAGCAGAAAAAAGATAGCAAAAAAAATATACATACACTCACCTATACGGGTTCGAATAAATTAAATTCTCCTCCTCCTCCTCCTGGCTCTTCCACTTCTTCTTCCACTGTATCGAAAGGAAAATTTAATGTAGAATTAAATCTTTCCCGATCCTACAATAGACGTTTTCTTGATATTAAAGAAGTTAAAACTCACCAATTACGTCTTTGTCACTTCTGCAAGAATCTATTATTTCATCTAGCTTTTTCATTATAGCGCTACAGGAAAAGTAACAGAAGCCGTGGTGAAAGAAGAGTGGAAAGTGAGGACTCTCACGCTGAGAAATAACGTAAGAGTATAAACTAACGAACAGCCGAAACCCTTCGTTTGTAAATTCTCTTATTCTATTTACTACAGCGCGTTCAAACGCGCTTTCCACTTCCCTAATACTTCTCAGATCACACTGCTATTTTAATCTGATCATCTCCTGCAGCGCTACAAGTTTATCAAAGAGACTATGTTGAACAGTCGACATGTTGTTTGTTTCGCAGCTTTGGAAACTTTGTCGTACTTTCAGCAAGCGAATCGCACTATATATATCCGTTCTAACGGGGACACGTAATTGGAAAAACTACTTTCTGAAACACCTGCTTGGGTTCAACATCTGCTAGTAACCTGCGTGCCACACTTAAATTCATGTTTACTTATTCGTAGCCTGAGGGTATGAAACCGCGGTCAAAGCACGACCATGACCAGCAATGACCGCGAAAGAGTTAGGCCTTTGGCCGGTTTAGGGGAAAGCTGTTTGCAGAAAACATCCGGGTTTGTTATTCACAACGAAGCGAAATTTCTGCCTGTTCCATTTAAAAGATATGTGTACGAAATAATATTTTTACACACAATAAAATCGTGTCTTGTAATATGTGAGATTATCTTACACCTAGCATTAAAAATGCATATATAACAAGCGAATTCGCTCACATCCTTAGTTAGCTATCCAGAAGAGAGCAAGTTCGATCCCCCGTTGCCAGTCCTGAAATAATTCTCTGTAGTTCACTATTTTCACCCAGGCAATGCTAAGGGGGTCTACCTTAAAGCTAGCTGCACTATACGAGATGTCAGCGTGACGTAATGTCAATTGTAGCATACTATTAAAAAAGTGTGTGAAAAAATAGTAAAGTATCGTCACTGTTAGCATCAGTGTGTGTCAACGATCCTGGAGCGACAAGTAAAGAATGAGTTTGGCGAGAAGAAAAACCCTGAAGCTAACAGAAATCATCGGTGTAAATGTGAAGTTTGTACACCAAATATTAAACATGACGCGTTACGTACTGTATATTCCTCACTAGTAAGTGAGGTTATTACATCATACTATACACATGGCAGTTTACTTCGAATGCCTCAACATCTAATTAACTATTTACCATCTGGGTTTCTCTCAACATATGCCGCTCAAGATTTAGATGAGGCATGGGAGAAACTTCACTTCTACACAAAAGCATTACTCGAAATAGCAGTCTGTCGCCTTTGTATTCATCACTATAAACATCGTGGAGAAGGTGTTATTGATTTTGACGGTCCGAATCCAATTATTAAGGACATAAGGCATTTAAGAAAGAATTTAAAAGTGTATTTTGACCTATCAAGTAAATAAAACAGTGTGATATTCCACATATTATTCGAGTTGCTTGAATCATTCTTCCTAATCTATATATGCATACGCGTGTTTTTGTTTTTCACCAGGCAAATGCTATAGCTTCGATTCTTCCCCCCAGTTTTTTCCTATCGTCATAAGACCTACCTGTGTGAGTACGACAAATTCAAATCAAAATCAAAATCTATTTATTTTCAAATGAGGTGTCTACCTCGGTGGCAAATGGTACACTATAATACATTATTGTCAAGCACTAAATATTAAATTAACAAGAGAAGAAAATTTTCCTGTAATACAATATTATACAATTTACGCTAACAATTTTTTCTATTAAACACACAGCTCATCCTTAATAAATTTATATTGTTTACAAAATTCTACTTATAATATCTCCTGTACTACTTAGAAATATAGTCAACTGATATACAGTATGTCGAATTACTTCAAATGAAACTGTACAACTGGTACAAGATTAAAATTTACATTGCATTTATTTACTTTATTTCTTTACCCATTCTGGAACCTAAGTAGCATAACGACCTTCTGCGTCTTAACCAGAGCCCCTTTTGCCACCACTTTTCAGAGTTCCTCAAGGGCCTTCACAGCTGCCGTAGCGGTCTCAGGGCCCTGGAAGTCCCCACTGTACGTCACCCCTACAAGCAGTCCCCTACTTTGGCTGTCAAACTCCTTAGACCAGGGGATGGAATTAATTTATTCACAAAAATTCCTTATTACATTAACTGCTCTGGTCGAATGCCCTCTAACGCTTCATTCATTTTCTCTGTTCCTGTATATTCTCTTCTTGAATATCTGTACAGATTTTGGAAAAGGATCAAACACTACCCCTGGTAAACTGTTCCAATCCTTCACGCCCTTCCCAATGAATGAAAATTTACCCCAATCGCTTCTGCTAAAATTTCTTCTAATTTTATATTTGTGGTCAGTGCTGCCGATATAATTATTTTCCAACTGAAGCCTCTCGCGGATATCTCCCCATGCTGCTTCTCCTGTACAGGCTCTACATAATCCTATAAGTCTAGTTTTCCCCCTTCTCTTACTTAAAGTTTCCCACCCTAGCTCCGTTAACATTTCTGATAGACTACTCTTTCTTCTGAAATCCTCTGCTACAAATCTTGCTGCTTTCCTCTGCACACTATCTATTTCTTTTATTAGTTATTCTTGGTGAAGATCCCAAGCATTATTTGCATATTCCAATAAGGGACAAACCATACTTAGGTAAATTTTCTCTTTTAATTCGTTGTTGCATTCTTTAAGTAGCCTCATTATGACATGTAACGATCTGTATGCTTTCCCAACAATGTCATCCACATGACCCTTCCAGTGCAAATTACTTTCAAAAACTACACGTAAGTATTTGCACTTGCCATGTTTTGGGAAAACTGCCCCATCCAAAGTATATTCAAATTCAGTTTTAAAACTCCTGTTTGTAAATGTAGTAACAGTTGATTTGCCTCCATTAACCTTCATATTATTCTCTTCAACCCATTGTTGGATACTTTCAAGGTCTCTTTGTAATTCTGAACAATCCTCAATGTTGTTTATTTCCCTATAAACAATTATGTCATCTGCATACAATCTTATTTTTGATGTTATATTGTTCCCTAAATCATTTACGTATATTAAGAAAAGTAACGGACCGGTTATACTACTCTGTGCAATTTCCTTCGAAACTTTCTCTTCCTGCGATACGTTATTTCCTACTTTGACTATCTGAACCATTGAATTTAGAAATGTTTTTACCCAACGTGTAACCCTTACGTCCAATCCTATTCCCTCCAATTTCTTTAATAATATTCCATGTTCCACTCTATCAAAGGCTTTGGAAGGATCTATGGCTATGCAATCTAACTGGCCTCCTGAATCCAATTGGTCTGATATGTCCTGCTGAAAACCCACCAGTTGTGCCTCACAAGAAAATTTCTTTCTAAATCCATACTGGCTCCTCATGAACCAATTTTTATCATCACATATCCCTCTGATGTATTTTGATATTGAACACTCCAGTATTTTACAAACTATACTGGTCAGGCTGATTGGACTGTAGTTCTCTGGTTTCCTTTTATCGCCCTTTCCTTTATTCAGTTCCCTCAGTAGCTGTTTTCTACTTTCTCTACTCTCCCTACCTTGTTTGATTTTCCTGTTTACTATTCTACATTTTCTTTTTAATTTTCTTATTTCCCTTGTATAATAAACAGGGTCTGAGGTCATTTTACCCTTCTTAACAGGTACAAATCTCTTCTCTCTTTCCCAAACGATTCCTTTGAATTTAGCCCAGAGTGTATCCACATTACTCCCTTCACTTATCCAACAACTGAATTGTGATTTAAGATAAGTCCCAAATTCATCAACTTTAGTTTTTCTGTACAGTTTCTTGTCTTGTGTGACCCTCTTATTAAGCCTTTTTGGTACCAGTCCCACATCCATTATTACAGCCTTATGGCCATTTATTCCTTCAATTACCTCAGTTTTATCAACTATTTGCCATGGTTTAACCAAGAATACATCTAGTAAGTTATTGAGACGAGTCGGTTCTTGTACTACTTGTGTAAATCCTCCCTCCCAAATTAACTTATTTGCAAGTTACTGTTCATGGGCTTCACTTGTAGCTCCATTCCATTCAACCTCAGGCAAGTATAGATCTCCCCCAATTATTACCACATCACTATCATTGTTTTTATGAATATAATCTATTATTTTATGAAATATTTCCATGTCTCTTTCATCTCTTCCAGGCCTGTATGTTCCTATAATTTCCACCTCCTTCATATTATCACAAATTAATTTTACCCCTAATATTTCATCCCTTTCATCGGTAAACCATTTATGTGAACAATAAGTTTCCTTCACCAGAATAAACACCCCCCTCCTTTTTATCTTCTCGGTCTCTACGATAGACTTTGTACCCTTCTGGAAATACTTCTCTATTACCCACCCCTTCTCTCAACCACGATTCCACTCCTATCACCATATCAGTCTCATAAGATTCCATAAATGTACCGAATTTTAATTGTTTATTTACTACACTCTGACAGGTTACCAAGAGCAAACTCAGACCCCATTCCTCCCTAAAACTTGACTGTTGCAATTGGGTAACTTGAAATTCGTTACTTTCCTGAGTTTCATTTTCTAGTTGGCTGAGTCAGCTTGATGTACAGCTGGCTCCTTCTACTAGTTTTCCTGGTCAGTATTTTAACTCAAAGGAGTTGCCTTTTTTACAGTACATATCTTAAGGTGAATAAAATCTAGGACAATATTTGCTATCTTTCGTTTACATGAATTGTTTAGATGAAGGCCATGCTTTGTGTAACAGTGTCGCTCGAAACTGCTGCTATCAATTACCTGTGTATTACGAAAATGTTTACAAATTTTAACCATATCTGTAATAATTTGTCCACTTCAATGTTCACACACGAGTCTCTAATCAAATCATGCCTGTGGGGCACGTTCACTACAAAGATGTTAGTGTGAGTCAGCTTACCTAGTGTTCATTTAAGTTCAGAAATGACATTCTTAGCGTCGTTGTGAGCTACGTCGTTCGGCCCGCAGATGATCACTACTGCATCACGACTTCCGAGATTTCTTGCCGCCTGCTCCGGGTTTTCCAATACCTTCTTCATTTGGGCCCCAGGATAGATGACAGCCGATGCTGCAATATCTTTATTGTTTATATTCTCCGCAATTCCCGTCGCCTGGCTATCACCAAATATAAGAATGTTCGACACATTCGCCGGTGCACTGTGTGGGATTTTCGGCCTATCTTTGCCGCTTCTCGTACCGGTAACGGATTTTGCGCTATACGTTTGACTGCTTCCCGTACGGATACCTTGCGTATCGCTTACTTCCCTCAGGGCTGAAAATTTATTTTTGGTGTCAATTACAAAATTGTCCTTATTTAAGTGTGCACTTATCCTCCTAGAATCTGAAGCAACTTGACACCACGCGCTGGAATTCACAGAGCCACCTGTGTTCTGAGTGTTTACTGGTACCGGTACTTTCGATTCCAGTAAACGTACCTTCTCCTTTAAAATCTCATTCTCCGCTTTTAAGAGGCGGCCGGAGTCAGTTCTAGATTCACATTTTATTTCAAAATATCGCCACTAGTCTCGCTGATGTCGACAACTAACTCCACTGATAGTTATATCGCGGGTGTATAGATGGCAGTACGAAAGGCCAAGGCCGAACGAGCGATTCCCCTCTCACCCTCCAGCGTCACATAGTCTGTCACCAGGAAGTTGTGATACAGTACTTGCACGGAGCTGATGGTGTTGATATTTATACGGAATGTGAAACATTCCAGGAAATTATTGAGCATGGGTTAGTGCTGAACAAAACAGTCAAAATAAGGTACTGTTTCCGACAAATATAAATGAAATGGCGTATGGCTTTTAGTGCCGGGAGTGTCCGAAGACAAGTTCCGCTCGCCAGATGCAGGTCTTTTGATTTGACACCCGTAGGCGACCTGCGCGTCGTGATGAGGTTGAAATGATGATGGAGACGACACATACACCCAGCCCCCTTGCCAGAGAAATTAACCAATTATGGTTAAAATTACCGACCCTGCCGGGAATCGAACCCGGGACCCCTGTGACCAAAGGCCAGCACGCCGGACACTGTTTCCGATGATGAAATGAAGTAGAGCATCAATCCCGTCCCCGCCTCACGTCTTTCCCTGTACCGGCCAGTCAGTGAAATATAATATAATTCTCTCCAATGAAAATACAAACTGATATAACAGAAGTTAATTCATTTACGATTTTTTTAGTCACACAGTGATACTTTGGACATACGATAAATATTGCAACGCGACCAAGAACGGAATTTTCCAACAACCGTGAGTAAACAAAAGAGCCTTACGAATTTATAACAGTTTTTTCCTCTTGGAAACAAACAGTTCTGAAATATATAAACAATGTATAAAACATCCCATTGCATATTGTGTTAAAATTTGAATTCGATCAAATAACTTGTTTTCGGAGATACAAAGGTGTCGGAATGTTGTCCCGCAAGAGTTCTTTAACGTCTCGACCTTCCAATACCACCACCCTGAGCCAGGATCGAACCTGCCAAGGGGCAGAAAGCCTGAGTTCCCGAGCCGTTGTGAGAGTCTCTTTGTCTTTACAAAGACGGATTTGAAGTCGTATGTTTTCGTATAAGTTTTCAATAATAAATGTTACAGCATCTAAATATCCATTAGTTCTGTATTTCATGACTTGAGTGGAGTGTAATTAGAGTAACTACTAAGCTCAAAAATATACCTCTTCATTCTCGCTCTCAGTGACGTCAGGCGTTTTAGACAATAGCAACGCTGCTCACCGGAATGACCTATCTGACCTGTGAGTTATTCCAGTTAAGTTGGATAACCCAATTTCCAAGAAATACAAGGAATGAAAAGACGGTTTTGTATACCTACCCGTTATGAAACTCGGAAACGGTGCTGGTAAAGAACGCAACAGCTGAGGGGCACTGCAACTTCCCTCTGTAGGTGGGGGTAGTAGAATAACACCCACAGTATCCCCTGCCTGTCGTAAGAGGCGACTAAAGCGGGCCCCATAGGCTCTGAACTTGTGAGTCTGGGTTGGCGACCACGGAACCCTTAGCTGCGTCCTAGCTTTATTTCCACTTACTTGTGCCGGGCTCCTCACTTTCATATATCCTTCTTCTTCAAGTGACATCTCTTTTTTTGCTAGTTGCTTTACGTCGCACAGACACAGATACGTCTTATGGCGACGATGGGGCAGGAAAGGGCTAGGAGTGGGAAGGAAGCGGCCGTGGCCTTAATTGAATCGATTATTTCAGAAAGCATTCAAGTGCCAAAAAAATGGAAAAATGAGTTATACGCACATTTTTGTGCTGAAACCGGTCAAGAAACGTCGTCCTATAATAGTCAGGCATTACGTTGAATTTCGTATTTAGTTCAGAAACCAGTTAAGTGACACCGCTTGGTTGGTTTCTGCTATAAACTGCAGGTACCTTTCCGGTTGGCGCTGCTGTTCTGAATCCAGAATAACCAGCTGTTCATCTGTTTTTGTTGTCATTGTTGTGTTTCTGGAATCGCATGTTCCTAGTTTTGTGAACAGCTGATCCAAAAAGTGTTTCTTTTGTTCAGTGCAGTGTTTTTTATATTCTTAGTAATATGTCTCGCCTCTGTGGTGTAGTGGTTAGTGTGATTAGCTGCCTCCCCCAGAGTCTGCCACGAAATTTGAAAAACTGGTACGATGGCTGGAACGGGGTCCACTCAGCCTCGAGAGATCAACTGAGTAGAGGTGGGTTCGATTCCCACCTCAGTCATCCTAGAAGTGGTTTTCCGTGGCTTCCCAATTCTCCTCCAGGCAAATGCCGGGATGGTACCTAACTTAAGGCCACGGCCGCTTCCTTCCCTCTTCCTTGCCTGATCCATCCAATCTTCCCATCCCTCCACAAGGCCCCTGTTGAGCATAGCAGGTGAGGCCGCCTGGGCGAGGTACTGGTCATTCTCTTCAGTTGTATCCCCTTACCCAAAGTCTGAAACTCCAGGACACTGCCCTTGAGGCGGTAGAGGTGGGATCCCTCGCTGAGTCCGAGGGAAAAACCGACCCTGGAGGGTAAACAGATTAAGAAGAAGAAGTGATAAGTCTGAAAATTCAGAAGCGGGTTCGAATCCCACTGTCGGCAGCCCTGAAGATGGTTTTCCGTGGTTTCCCATTTTCACACCAAGAAAATGCTGGGGCTGTAACTTAATTAAGGCCACGGACGCTTCCTTCCAACCCCTAGGCTTTTTCTATCCCGTCGTCGCCATAAGACCTATCTGTGTCGGTGCGACGTAAAGCCACTACTGTAGCAAAAATAAATCAGAAGACGAACCTGTATCTAAAAAGGAAACGAGGAGTGGTAGACAAACAAACTCACACGCGTAATATTATTCGGAATGCAAGGGTAAAAGGAGAACGTTATATTTATTACTCAGACAAGGAAGTTCCTGGTCGGAGCCCTACATTATTCTTTGTTATTGTTTGTTTTAGGTGCCCATCAATATCAAGAAGATACGTGAACTAAATGCCTTAAAGCCTTACCTGATGGATTATGAATACTTTTATGACAGCATTTTACAATGGCATACTAAAGAGACAGAATGTGCTGTGGAGTTTGTTTATGCGGATTGATTACCTCCTGTCATGATGAGCAGGCATTGCTGATTTAATCCTTTTGTATCAGCAATACAGTCTAAACCTATTAAAATATGCTTTTTTAACAAATATGGGGTTTATGACAAAACCCCTCCAAAATTCAAGAACCATCCCATAAAAACATGTTTGCAACACTCGTTTATTTCAGAAACCAGTTAAGTGGAAATTTGTTCCGTTTTTTTTACGGCAAAGTTAATAACCACAACATATTTTTACTTAGATAGAAATTATTAAGAGATATAATACTTTTAAGCTAAAATATTAAAACCCCTACCGTCAGGCCCCGATTTCAAGTAGTTAGCGCCCTGGGCAAACAATATTTAGCTGCCCGCCCCTCTGCTCGTTCTAAAAAATAATTAAATATTACAGTTTTCAAGATTATGAGTTTTTAAACAGCACATTATGCAAATACAGTTAATTCTCATAATTAAAGTTATCAAGCCAAATAAAGATAACAGCCAAATAAGAATGAGGCTGTTTTTATTGTTATTTAAAACGCCGTTGGTTCAGTTTGATTATTTGTATGTAAATAAATAATTTTAGAAATAAGACACGTTTTCTTCATAAAATTGAAATATGTAGATTAAATTCAGGTTTTAAAGTTAGAATAGTTTAAAGTGTTTTATATAGTCTAATAAAATAATTGGAATAGTTTGTGGAATGTAAAAGTAATTTGAGTGTAATGAATTTAAGACGTAATTCAGGCAGGCCATAATTACTCGATCCGCCAGCCGCCGACCCTCAAAAACTGGCGCCCTGGGCAAATGCCAAGTCCGCCCATTTGTAAATCGGGGCCTGCTTACCGTAACATATTGTCTGATGCTAGACAGTTTCTTTCATTTTCCCAAAAATGACAGATTTGGCGCTTGACTTGTTTTTGAAATAATCGATTCAATTAAGGTACAGCCACAGGATATGCTTGGTGTAAAAATGGAAAACCACGGAAAACCATCTTCAGGGCTGCCGAGAGTGGGGTTCGAACCTGTTATCTCGCGAATACTAGATACTGGCCGCACTTTAGCGACTGCAGCTATCGAGCTCGGGTTTTAAGTATCTAGAACCGCCACTGCCCATATTGTAATAGGCTACAACTGAAAGAGGAACAACATATATTTATAGCAATTTATTCTTATTCTACTAAACCTTAAAATAGTTTTATAAATGTATACACACAGAGATAATACAGAAACATTAGTAGCAACTACTATTCAGTATGCGGATTCTTAACCATTATTACATCTCTTTCTGTAACGTTACGCCATTTAGCCATTCTTTTAGTGAGATATGTAGTAGCTTATTCGAACTGACGATTCACTTCCGACCTATTCACCTCCGACCTACAATTACCAATAAAAATAAGTTAATTGTCTTAGTATGAATAGTAAACATCATTGCGTCACTAATATAACAAAGACAATTCAATAAAGTCGGATAACACCTACCTCAGATAAGGCAGCTGTTCTAAGTTCATTCGCAATTTCATGGTGTTCTTCACCAACATATTTGTCACATTCTTCGGCGTGTTTTAAGGAATAATGTCGATGAATGTTATTTTTTTGCTAGTGGTTTTACGTCACACCGACACAGATACGTCTTATGGCGACGATGGGATAGGAAAGGCCTATGAGTTGGAAGGAAGCGGCCGCTGCCTAAATAAATGTACAGCCCCAACATTTTCCTGGTGTGAAAATGGGAAACCACGTAAAACCATCTTCAGGGCTAACGACAGTGGGATTCGAACCCACTATCTCCGGGATGCAAGCTCACAACCGGACGCCTCTAACCGCACGGCCAGCTCGCCCAGTGTTAACATTTTTAATAAAGTTTAATGTCTTATTACAAATCAAGCATTTTGCCATTCCATTGCACTCGGTAGAAAGATACGGCATAATAAAACACGACAAAATATAACGTGCTATTGAAAGGTCATACCACAACTAGCGAGTAACAAAGTATTGTCAGCGTGTCCACTGCTGGTTGTTATGAAGCAAGGGTGAGGAAGCGACTGATAGCAGCTGAAGATCTCGCTCACCACATCCCTGCGTGGGTAAGAGCTAATCTGTCATCATCCCTCTTCAAGGACAAGGCGCTGCGGCATCTGACGGAAACTGGCTGAACTACCAGCACTAGAATTCGGCTGACACTCGGAAGTCAATAAGCAGAGCTTTATTAAAATCACGATTAAATATATAAAGAAACCATAATTTTGAAGTATGTTAAAGTAGCCCCTTAGAGAAAAATATAAACTTCGCTACGGTATAGTTTGCCTCCAATTTGAACGCCATCTTGACTTAAAACAAGTTTAGGAAAACCACGGTTCAGAGCTCAATTTCATATGGAGATTCGTTATTTCAATTACCATTTTATAACTATATTTGCATTTCTTTTTGAAATGTTTTTGCACTAATGAAAAGTGTATCACAGACTACCGTGCGCTATAAAAACAAAATAATTTTACCTTGTCCCGTTTCCCTATAAAAACTCTTACAAACTTTTGACTCATGTTACAACAATTACTGAACTGGTGGCCGGCCGTTCCAGCTCCGGCCGCCTCTTAATGCTTGTAAATCCTGTTGCAATAAAGAGAGAATTACAAGTACATTATCATTACCTCCATCCTCTAAGGAATGAGACGCCAGCGATTCGTTTACCGTTGTAGGCCTAGGTTTGTTACCGCTATTCAAATTGCTCTCGCCACAGGTAATACAGGTCCAAGTATCTTCATTTTTAGCAAAACCAGCACTACATATACACTCAAAATGATACCAAATTAAACACTTTTCACATTGGACACCATTATTCACTCGCTTCTTGTTTAAACCACACATATTTCCGATTATTTCGCAAGAGAACCGGGAGCTATCTTCACTTACATCCTTCGCCTACGCCAACTTTTACTCACATAATGACTCAAGTCGGAGGTTGATTAAGGAATAATTCGTAATATTTTATTTTAGGTAAGACATGCTTTTCCACCAGTATTTCTGCTACGTGGCAGCGCGTTCGTCTTTTGTTTTTCGAACACTTTCGTGTTTGATGTTTTTGTTCACTGAAGTTCTTTGGTGTCGTTTTATTGCATTTTCTCATTCTATGTCATTTGACTCGCGGTCACTTCACGTGCCCTAACTGATTCATTAAACGATTTATTATTTCGTCTTCCGTGCTAAACATATATATTCGATATAATTCTTGTTGGGATAGCACTTCATGTGCCCCCTAACTGATTCATTAGTTCAGAGATCATGCTATTTTTCAACAAAATACTCGTGCTAGACATCTTGGACAAAAAAAATAAGAAATCACAGATATAACACTCCGATGTATGGGTGTTTGGCCTCGAAGAGTTCAAACAGTTGACGACGCAGGCAGCGAACTGTAACAAAATGGCGACCTGTTTTCATTTCGTATGTAAAAATAGGTATACGTATTTCGCGCTAGTAACAACGGAATTTCTTAACCAACCTCCGATTTCAGACATTATCTGAGTAAAATAATTAACTATTTGTGACAACTAGTAAAGTGATATTTCATGGATTTCATTCATTCACGTAAAATAGTAGGGGAGAGAAAGAAATATAAATTTAGTAGAAAATGCGATTATCTAACGTGAAGATTTGCGGCTGGATGTCCTTCCTGTCACCAACATGAACGATTGAGAGCTAATCAAGATCATAAATGATTATAGGTAAGTAGGTTAGAAAAAAATTGATTAAACTAAGCACTTAATTACACTCAATAGAATTTTTATCCCTACTAGGAGAGTCGGGTTAGTAAAACATAGTGAGGCTGCTCGCTCTTACATTGCCCTTCAGTAAAGGATACTCAATCATGCACCATAAGAAGTGTCCTTACCCACCCACCCACCCAACCACCCACCCACCCACCCACACACACACACACACACACACATATATATATATATATATACCCCCTAGCCTTAGCAGTAGAAAGCTGCCGCAAGGAGAATCATTCCGCAGTTGTGTGTAGCCTTGCCAACAAGAGGCCCGTACAGGGGGGTACATTCCACACGCGCCTTGGCAAGTGAGAAACCCCGCATGGGGTGCCCGCATGGGGTGCCCGCGCGCTGGCGCAGAGGCTGCGGTGGTCCAGACTCCCTGTTGTCCAGACTTCCCTCTGGTACTCACTATAAACCTTACATTAAATACCATGCAACATCACAAGTACTCACAGCCCACTATGTAAAAAAGCATTCAAACAAATACATTTCTCGTACAAAATCTCAACAATAATATAATAATGAATACAGAAAAATAGGTATAACTTAAATGAAACATTTACCTTATTACTGGATAATGTCTCTACTTTATGCTTTTTTATATCTGTTTGTGCTGCTGCAGTTTCAGTTCATTAGGGTCACTTGTAGGCTCAACTTGTAGGATTCCAGCAAGATATAGCAGATATCTTGGATTCTGGAGGTCAAATGGACTGTATCGCGATTGACATGTCTAAAGCATTTGATAGGGTGGATCATGGGAGACTACTGGCAAAAATGAGTGCAATTGGACTAGACAAAAGAGTGACTGAATGGGTTGCTATATTTCTAGAAAATAGATCTCAGAGAGTTAGAGTAGGTGAAGCTTTGTCTGACCCTGTAATAGTTGAGAGGGGAGTTCCTCAGGGCAGTGTTATCGGACCTTTATGTTTTCTTATATATATAAATGATATGAGTAAAGGAGTGGAATCGGAGGTAAGGCTTTTTGCGGATGATGTTATTCTCTATAGAGTGATAAATAAGTTACAAGATTGTGAGCAACTGCAACGTGACCTCGAAAATGTTGTGAGATGGACAGCAGGCAATGGTTTGTTGATAAACGGGGTTAAAAGTCAGGTTGTGAGTTTCACAAATAGGAAAAGTCCTCTCAGTTTTAATTACTGCGTTGATCGGGTGAAAGTTCCTTTTGGGGATCATTGTAAGTATCTAGGTGTTAATATAAGGAAAGATCTTCACTGGGGTAATCATATAAATGGGATTGTAAATAAAGGGTACCGATCTCTACACATGGTTATGAGGGTGTTTAGGGGTTGTAGTAAGGATGTAAAGGAGAGTGCATATAAGTCTCTGGTAAGACCCCAACTAGAGTATGGTTCCAGTGTATTGGACCCTCACCAGGATTACCTGATTCAAGAACTGGAAAAAATCCAAAGAAAAGCAGCTCGATTTGTTCTGGGTGATTTCCGACAAAAGAGTAGCGTTACAAAAATGTTGCAATGTTTGGGTTGGGAAGAATTGAGAGAAAGAAGAAGAGCTGCTCGACTAAGTGGTATGTTCCGAGCTGTCAGCGGAGAGATGGCGTGGAACGACATTAGTAGACGAATAGGTTTGAATGGCGTTTATAAAAGTAGGAAAGATCACGATATGAAGATAAATTTGGAATTCAAGAGGACAAACTGGGGCAAATATTCATTTATAGGAAGGGGAGTTAGTGATTGGAATAACTTACCAAGGGAGATGTTCAATAAATTTCCAATTTCTTTGAAATCATTTCGGAAAAGGCTAGGAAAGCAACAGATAGGGAATCTGCCACCTGGGCGACTGCCCTAAATGCAGAACAGTATTGATTGTTGTCATCAACTTTCCTTTTCGATTCTTAGCTTACTAGCTTCCCGGCTATGTCTTTAGAAGCACTGTTTTCTTCTAAGACATGAATGTATTTGTCTAAAAATGTTAGAATTTTGATGCAGTTCTTTACAAGATATTTTAATAGGGTACCACATTTGTAGACATCATCCCAGTTACTAATTATCGTTCAATTAGCTGCATGCCCAAGATTAACAATCCATAATGCTCACTGTCTAATTTTAAATAGTTCTGTTCATAAACTTCATTAATCAGAACCTGGAACAGTCTGAACATCTGAGTACACAGAAATACAAAAATGGGCGGGGGGCGCTTCAGTTCATCACGGTTTCCGATAGTAATGTAGGAATATAAATCTGAATCACAAAGTTCACTCATCTCTTCTTCTGACTCCAGCGCTTACAATCAGTCAGAGCATTTACTACCTAAACTTTGTGTAACTTTAAAAATATGTAGCTTGTAATACAAACCAAAACGTGGCGTGTCTCTGGGGTAATTGCAATACTGTCCAAATCTCCCAGGGCGTTTTCCAGAGTTTCTAAGTATTCAATGTTGTTTTCCACATTTGCAACTTTATTAATAGCCAATGAGAAATCTTTCAAAGAAAACTCTCCAAGTTGTGCAGACTTAAGTTTCAGTACAACCAGTACTTCGAGTTTCTTCTCAGATTCTAACATCTGCTCTGCTGATACATTGTAGGTACATCCACTTAACCGTCTGTAGGCACTACACCTTCCTTCCAATCCATCATTTTGCAATTTGGCAGTAAGTGGGTATGAATGATCTTATTTACTGATGAGATACATACACAACCCAACCATTGATGCAAGCGTATAAGTGATGGCAATATACGTTTCCTGGGTCAGTTTGCCATCATTGACTGATATGTGCCAGATATCAACATATCTAGAAATGAAATCTTCGGACTATCAGGACCACTGATAGGATGGGCATTATCAATTCGAATAACTTACCTTTTCATTGCGTGGTGCACGTTAAAAATATTACACCACTTAATAATGACTTTCAAACACTGTACAGTCCCAATCGAAATCTCCAACCCTTGATTTTTAGCATTTCCAATGAAGCGGCATTGTTTAGATTGAAAACGTTAACTGCTAGGGTAATATTCTACCTCCCTGTAGAAGATGGATATAGGGCTTTCCTGAATAAATTTGGTGCCAACTTCAGTAACAAACTTTTTCGGAATGAAATAAATCCTTTAAATAGGAGAACTTGGCTGTAACAATGATGTATTCACAGTTAACTACGCCGTCAGTAATACTTGATATCCAGCAACTACCTGGATTATTTCCTGAGCATCAGGGATGTTAAAAGTGTCATTAGGTCTATTTAACCAATTGTTCCTAGAGCACATGAGTAAATGTACATTATCAAACAAAAGAAATATGCACTTTGATGAATCTTACGGGTTAGGTATACACGGTTTAAGGAACCACAACTTAAAAGTTCAAACATTTTCCTGTTCTATGATTGTCACATATTAAGCAAACAACCTCAAGTCCTACTTCATGCATCACTTTTATATCTTCATTAGTTAGATTTAAAAAGTTGTCAGCATTCATACTCTGCATAGCGAAAGGAACTATCTTTTATATCCGAAGATGAGGAAGAGTACATGGAAACCTGCATGGTACTTGCTGGGTCTACTTGCAAACAGTTTTCCGCCACTCCATAAATCCTACACTGTTCCACACCCTATTTTCTTTTAAAATAGAACGCAAGGCCAACATTAGAGTTTTGATGTTTTTTGACAACCGCATAACCAGCCTGCTCTGTATTAAAGTGTCGAACACTACGATTCGTTTCAGTTTTTAAACCAGGTAAATCAGGCATTTGTCTGCCACTGGAAATGATATTAGTCTTCTCTTGAAATCGCTCGAACTCATGCGCTGGATTAAGAGCGATTCTAATACGCATTCACACTCCCCTCCGCTCTCCTCACCCGCGCCGGCAGTTGCCATGGTTTAGAGACTAAGAGCGGGGAATGAACACAGTCAATGCATTCCTTTCTAAGCCGGCAGAATCGAAGTAGTTCCGTTAATTCATATGTGGGCACGTACATGCGGTGTAACACAAAGTAAATTAAATGGTACAACTGCACCGAACCCCCCCTTACCGAGAAAAATACCCCGGCATATACGCACACATCGGGAGATTATGAGGCGTAGATCGCGACTGGGAAAGGCCAGATAAAATAGCCTTGAACTGGAAATGACCCTCATTACCAATGCAAGTAAACATGGGACTAATACTACTAGCAATGAAATTCAAATTAAGATTAATGAGGCTTTATTGGTATAATGAAATTAAAAAACAGAAGCAAGAAAGGAAGCAAACGCTTTAAAAATATAAATAACCAAAGGATACATTCATGAGCAGAGTCTGTTGAGTTGGTGTGGTAACATCATGTCGTGAGCAAGGCATTTTTCAACTCCAAGATAAAATTACACTTAGGACGGGCTCACCGCTTTAAAAGTAATCTCATTTCATTATCTGCCAATACAATTATAATCCACATGGGACAATTAGATAGTTCCTTCCGCGAAATTACAATTATCCTTCACATATGCGTCTTTAAACTCCACCATCTTCACAAGAATTACCCAACAACGATAAGCTCCCACGCATCATGGAGAAGAAGAAACCCCGAGCAGATAATAAAAGGAATGTAGGTATCGTCATGGCACACAGAGGAACATCTCTGGACCAAAGAAGCAATGATCAAAACCCAAAGAGAAACACGGGCAAGCACATGGCCTAAATATAAGGAAAACAGACATGGCGGCGTCGCGGGCAAGCCAGCGACCAAGCTAGCCACAAAGCTAAAATAAACAACACCGCACCCCAAACAAACGTAAGGTACAGAAACAAGATCAAAAATGAAAATTGAGCCGAGCGATACGTGATCCTTTCACTCCCCTCACTCGTCAACACACACCCAAACATCCAGACATTGCCGGTATCGGCAACAATATGAGCTCCACTCCAGTTAACGGTCGAAATCCTTCACATACTATGACTCTCACGGTCATCGACAAAGGTCTCATACATCTCGGAAGCAGCGTGCACGGCTCAAACAATTCAGCAGTGGGATCAGAGATGATCCCGTAGTCATACATAAACTCATCAAGTTACGCACCTCGTACGACATGAATGGAACTTCACGTCGACATGGGGGCGTGCTTTCTTTTGACGGTGTAACATTTTAGAATGCAGTGCACATAATTAAAATCAATCTGAGACCCAGCTATCAACATAACTCAATCACAATTAAAACAACAAGCACGCAGCCTATTGACGCAGCGGAGCAGAAGGATGCGCATCAATCAGCTATGAATAAAAGCAAAAAATTCCACGAGAGAACCATAAAACCAATATTAAAACAAGAATTACCATACCTGAAATTTTAGCCGTCGAAATTAAAGGAAGGATGGTAGTATAGACTAAGTTTGAACCGATTAAAAACCCATCTGTAGCTTAAAAATGCCACTCCAATCTGCGTGGGCTCCATTTTTTATTCTTCTATCTATAAACCATGCAAAGATTCGATCCAAAGATATATGACAACTATCTCGTCGGAAAGAATGATGTCCCTTGTTCACAACCGAGAGAGCTGCCTTCTGTAGTGCAATCTTGGAAATAGTTAAGTCAATTAATGAGAAGCCCGGAAAAGGCCATTAGCAATGACAGAAAGCTGTTAAGTTGTTAAGCTGCCATTCAAGCATGGCTCATCATCTCACCGCCCCCTTTTCTTGTTGATCAGACAAGGAGACACATTTTAAAGTGAGGTTGAAAACCTTAAGCCTAAAGTGCGTGCACTACTAAATTCTAGGAACCTAATAACTAAACATGACATCAAATAATCACAATTATACATAATTACAAGGTAAGTTTCGTCAATGCACAATAAAAATTCAGTCCGCCTCGATTTGAGGTCCGTACATTCATGAATAACATTTTTACTGAATCAATCAGTCTATTTTAAGTAATTCGTTCATTACATTCACGAGCAGGAGTCAGGTAGCGAAGGGAAGGTTGCTATTAGCACAACATCGTCGCGTACTCAAGGGATTCGCGATTTTGTTTCATCAGCAGCGAACGATAGCGATTTTCCCTTCCTTTCCCTTTTGTTTATGTTTTCCCTGAAAGAAAAGAAGTTTAGAACACTGGCAATCATACAACACCCAAAATTATCATGTTTTAACACTAAAACAGAATGCTATATATATAAGCCTTTACGTGCTCCTTTGATGATATGGCTTCAATAAGGATACATGAGCCTTGGACAACCTCTTACTTGTGAGATCCTCTAATTCAACAGTTACAGGTCCCAGGAACCTTACAATTCTCTAGGGATTGGACCATTTTAGAGTTTTGCCGCGATTTGGTTCGCCGTCGAGCTTATGGGAAATATTTTTACCACAACCAGGTCTCCAACCGCCAGGGTGACCTTTTTCCTCCCTTGGTTGAATCTTTTTACCACGCGGTCTCTAGCTCTGACAAGGTGTGCAACGGTTTCCTTCCATTTTGCCTCGATATCCATGTTTCTTGATGGTTCGGACAGGTACCCAAGGTCCCATCTCAATTGGAGCGGGTCAGCGAGACTTCTCCCTATAAACAAATCAGCTGTTGTGTGGTGGTGAGATTCATGCACAGCATTGTTGAAGGCTAAAACAAAAAATGCCAGGTTATCATCCCAGCAGCCTTGATCAGCGCTGTGAAATGCACTCAGACAGGATTTTAGATTACGGTGAAATCTTTCAACGTGAGAAGGTTTGGGGTAGTGGGGGCTCAGTAAACGTGGTTCACTCCCCACTCAAAAACAGGTGACGAAATTTACGGTAGCTGAAGGTAGACGCATTGTCCGTGACTAACACTTTCAGGGAGCCATAATCTACAAAATTGTGCCGGGTCAAGGTGTAGACGGTGCTGCTCGAGTTTATTTTTCGGACAGGGAACAATCATACGAATTTAGAAAACACGTCGATGATCGACAGAATTCCAACGTTGCCATTTTTGGATTTCATGAGGAGACCAAAATAGTCGACAAATAACTTTTCCCCGGCTTACGACGCGACGTCAACGGAGTGGTGTCCAATTTGAGAGGATTGCGCAGGTTTACACCGTTGGCAAACGTCGCAACTTTTGACATACTCTAACACTTCCTTTTTGAGATTAGGCTAAACAAAATCACGAGAGACTCGATGCAAGATTTTGTACTGACTTAGATGAGCACCCAAGTAATAATCCTGATAATAGTGTAACATTATCTTTTCAATTTTTACGGCTACGATGAACCAACAACCCTCGTTTGATACTAAACGACTTGTCTCGAAGAGACCCATCAGTGACTCCTTTCATCAGTTCCTGACACTCACTGTCATCTTTTTGGAGCTCAGAAATATCCGTGAATGACCAAGTATAATTTTGCAGGATATTGATACTTTCAACACTTTCATTCTGATGACGATTCTCCTCGGACTCGACCTCACACTCTTTCACCCCGTCGAACATTCGCGACAGACAGTCGGCCACATCATTCTCTTTTCCACGAACATGCACAACTGTGAATATGTAGGCTGATAGCCGGATGATCCACCTAGCGGTCCTGCCAAGTCGCTGAACGTTAGCGCTCATTAACGATAGCGCTGGAATGTCCGTATGGACGAAGAAATGGCGGTGCTCCAAATAGGAACGGAATTTCTCTACACCGAAGACAACAGCCAGGTATTCCTTTTCATAAATTGAATATCGCAGTTCAGCCACATGCAACAACTTGCTGAAATACGCATTAGGGACTAGCTTCCCGTCCTCATCGGATTGGTTTAGTACGGCCGAAACAGCGAGCTTGCTAGAGTCACACTGCAGAACAAAGTCACGGGGAAAATCAGGACTGTGGAGGCAGGGGCTTGACAAAGGGCATTTTTCAGTTGATCGAAGGCACGTGTTTGAGCTTCGCCCCAGACGAAACGGTAGTTTTTCCTTTTCAGAAGTTTTAAGGGGGCCGAAATTTGGGAAAAGACTTTGATAAAACGGCTGTAGAAACCGACCATACCCAGGAATCAATTAAATCAATAGATAGACCGGGAGCCAGCATAAAATCGGTTCCTAAAATAATCGGGACAGATAAATCGGGAACAATATTGAATGTCCAATCCCATGAAAGATTATGAATTTTTATATGGCATTTGATTCGACCCACGGGGCTTACCTGACGACCATCAGCAGACACGAACTTTCTCGAGCTGTCACAGGCTTGTAGATATTTTAAACTCATGGAAGACACAAGGGATTGGTTCACTAAGGAAACGCAGGAACCGGTATTTAATAAGGCATACAGTATGCGCGATCCAATATAAATCTTGAACCAGGGTGTAGACTAGGGAAGGCCCCAGATCCTTTTATTAACACCATAATCAGGCGCCAATGACGGGCCATCACGCCGGCGCAAATGTAGTTTGCCTGTCGAGAGTTTCACCGAGCACACACGTGCTGAGTGGCACCAGCAAGACCACACTTCGAGCATTTCCGAGGAGACTTAGACCAACAGTTCTTAGAAACACGCCCTAGTTTCCCGCAGTTCCAGCACTTCCTTGCTGCGGTGTCGCTTACAATAGGTGAGTTGGAAGATTGAATGTCATTAACGCAGCCTCGAGGCGGAGACACAACGCTGGACCTGCGATCGGGACTACCGAAGGGGCGAGATGGAGAAGGGGTCGCAACAAAAAATACCGATTTGATGGACGCACGATAGGCAACGTTGGGAAATGAACAATCAGATGGAGTAGGAGGCGGACGATACAATTTATTTTGACTGACCGTCGACTCGAACTCGCGCCCTAAGTTAATAATATCTTCGACGCATTCAACCTGAGATCTCTTGATATATAGTTTATAATCAGGAGCTAGATTTCTATAAAACTGATCTCGTCGGAAAGAATGATGTCCCGTGTTCACAACCGAGAGAGCTGCCCTCTCTACTGCAATCTTGGAAATAGTTAAGTCAATCAATGAGAAGCCAGAGAAAAGGCCATTAGCAATGACAGAAATGTAACTTTTATAAGGCTGCCATTCAAGTATGGCTCACAACTCACTGTACGATATTAATAATAGAAATTATTGCAGCCAATGGCCATATGTTTCATTAGATAAGGAGTAAATAACTAGCCGCATAATTCTTTCAAAGACTTCTTCTTCGGGCACTTATGGTGATGGTAACGATCACAAGTATTATCGCAGAGAGAGCATACACAGTTCACGGTAGGTGTATGAAACTTGGTTGTGTGGCAAACTTTATGTTGAAAACCATGTACCGCAAATCTTCTAACAAGATGACGTAACTCGTAGTTGGAAATTGACCATTCTCTGCTGATCATAGCGTCAGTAGTGTAAAAGTCACTCCAAATCTCTGCTTTTTTCGATAATCCTCTTGCAGTAGTTAGTGATAAGGCGTCGTTGAAGGTAGATGAAACACAAGCACAATTAAACCTTTTCTCCCAAGTTTTATCACATACAAATACTCTCGAACGGAATAAGTAGTCGGATGCGTTCCCTTAGCTCGGAGCTTCCCGAACCCAAGCAAATAATTACGAAGGGACCAGAGTCCTTTTTTTCTCTGACATTATCCGATGCGCTTCCTGATATTGGTGGGTAGCTGGTAGTAGTAGGCTGAGACGTATATTCTCAATGAAGAAAGTCTCCTTTGTGAGCTGGTATACCAGTCTTGATAGAGCTGTAATCCCTACTCCGGTTGCTCTTTTTGGATATCTCGCCTAACTTTTTAATTTCTTAGTAGCTCATTTGCTGTTAATTTCTCCCATACGATGCCAATTCCATAGGTGGCGATAGGAGTGATCACAGTCCGGAAGATTACCACTGCTCTTTCGATTGATATGCTTTTTATTCATTTTATATTGTACATGCTTTGATTGCTGCTGATGTTCTATCTTTAATATGATTGGTGAAGGAAAGAAGGAAGTCATTGATTGGAGTGTGAATCCCAGATATTTAAACTTGTTCACAATTTCCAGCGGTTCTTCCCTAATTTTAAAACTGCGTCTTTAGCCACTTTTCCTCCTCTTCTGAAAACAATTTGTACAGTTTTCTTTTAGTTTATCATTAGTTTTTTCCCATTGCCCAATCCTTTAGACCTCTCAGTATTTTTTGGAGGTCCTCTTTGGATATGGATCCTATGGCCGTATAATCGGCATACATTATCAGCAAGGTCGATGGTATGTCTTCTATAACGTTTGTTATGTCTGCAGTCATAACATTGAATAGAAGTGGACGTAGGGGTTCTCCCTGTGGCACTCCATTCATATGCAGCAATTTCTAAGATTTGGTTATACCATCATTTATTTCCAAAAGATTGTAGTCTAAGATCGTGTCTATGATGTTTCGAAGTTCGTGATTTCCGATCAACTTCCTCAGTTTTAATTTCAGTAAGTCCCTGTTGATGAAGTCGAAAGCTTTTTCGTAGTCCTCCAAAACGACGTAGTATTTCCCATTTTTGTCTACTAGGACTTCTTCTATTTTATCTTTGAGAAATTCCACTGCTTGAGTTGTACTCCTCCCTTTCTGAAATCCAAATTGGTGTTCCGGAATGAGTGGATCAACTATTTCAGTGAGATGATTTTTATTGTCTTTGTGAACTATTTGTACACATTACTTCCCAATGCTATTCCTCTATGGGCACTTGTGTTGTCGGTGCTTTCTTTTCCTTTATATAGCATTTTCAGGGTTGCAGTTCTCCCTGCATCTGGGATTGTTGCTGTCCGTAGGCAGTAATTAAACAATACTGTCCATATTGGAAGGAGGTCACATTGTGTTTCTTTTAAGTGTTCTATATACATTTTGTCCAGTCCTGCTACTTTTTTGCTTTTCCCGGCATTGATTGTCTGTTTTATTTCTTCTTTTGTTATTTCCAAGCTGAGTGTAGATATTATTGGTAATCGTGTTATCGTTCTTTCTTTATTTTCTCTGTTAAGCACTGTTGTGAAATGTTTTTCCCAACTTTCCATGGGTATTTCTGTGATTTTCACGGATTGTTTTATTTTCAGGACGGCAAAAGTGTCTGTTTTAGCTTCCGATATAAGTTTATTGGCCAGAGCTTCAATATGCGCTGCTCTCTTATTTCTCAGCAGTGTTCTGTATTATTTTCTCCTCGCCGCGTAGGTCTTGAAATCTTCAGTTTTCTCTGCTGTTCTAGCTGTGTGAAGAGCTTGTAGCGTGATCTTTCTTTTGACATAGCATTCCCTGTCGAACCATATTTGGGGTCTTCGTTTCTTTATCGAAAAGGTGGCTCTCTCTATTAGGGATGTCTCTGCATCAATTGCCTCGTTTATTTGACCCTGATGTATTAGATTCCTTGCTTTCTCAATTTCTTCCGAGTTCTTTATTATGTCTATGTCGAGCAGTCTTGAAAGTTTCGTATCATCTGTTGTATTGATATAGGTTTTTTATGTTCCCGTTAGTGCTATTTCCGTTAGTATTGGGATGTGTTTTCTGATTGGGGCTGCTCCTGTCGTCCATAGGCTTACCTGCTTCTTTAATTTTATCTTTTCTCCTTTACAGAAAACCAAGTCTATTGTGCTTGGTTCCATTGGGTGCGTTTTTAGTTCTTTCCGGTTGATCAGTCGAAAACCTTCTTCCCTTAGGGGGTCGACGACCATTTCACATTTGGTATTTGGTTGATCGATCCTACAGTTGAGATCGCCAGCGATTATCACATTTTCTTCTTCTGATGTCTCTTCTATTACACTTAGAATCACTTCTGTCACATCTTCTGTTGATTTATCAGGAGACATATAAATTCCTATTACAGTGATATAGAGTGTTATAACGATAATGACATTTTCTTTTTTGAGCACTCTCTTTACTTATTCGTCTCCTGATGATGTCTGGAAGCCATTGCCTATTGAAAGGTTGTCAAAGGAAGTAAAATAGATCAAATGACGAAGTTATATGGGCATCTCTTTCTTTATGTAATAGTGAATTCAATTTCCCTGTTAAATTTTAATTCATATGTAATATTGCGTTGCCGACTCGCTCGGTACAATATCAGCTTTCTTGTTATCATAATTATAAACCATTGTAAAATAATCTCCTTTGTGTAATGCTATAGAATGAGAAAGCAAGAAATGCTTATCAAAGTTGATCAGAAAAATGATTCTACCCTTTACTGAGGTAAAAATATACTTCCGTTGCTTCTATATTCCAGAATTCACAGCAACATTTTATAGAAAAATAATAATCGGCAGAGCAATAAATGCTGTGGCTTTCGTAGGTATATAGCTGGACTGATAAATCAAATTCGTTAACAGATAATTAATTGTTCTCAAGAATTTGAAATTTCTGTTTTAGTGTTATCGGTTATGGCTAATGAAGTTGTCTTTCAATCATTTTCCTTTTAATAAGATTTTACACTCATTCGTCTGCTGATGATTTCGGGAAATCCTTGCCTATTGGAACATTGTCAAAGGAATTAAAATCGTTCAAATGACAAAGTCATATGAGCATCTTTATCTTTATGTGATAGTGAATTCAATCACTCTGTTTGTTAAATTTGAATTAAGATTTAATATTTAACATTTATTGTCTTTAAAACATTCTCTTGTTGTACTAATTTGTTTTACGCTTTATAGTTACTCAAATGGGTGTATTTTCACGTTCACCATTTTGTTTGGGCAGGGCTGGCAACTGAGCATTTTTGTGTTGCGTAAATAAACTAGATGATAGCGTGTAGATTGTTTCCGTTGATTAATCTACTCTACCTTAAAAGTATACATTTGACACAAAATGTGTATATTTCCTTTTTTGATATGTTTGTATGAAGCCTCTTCTTTGTATTGAACACGTTTACTGCTACCAGGGTCACTGGGAGGCCAAACTATATTTAATATTTTTAAAGACTGTATCATCATGAGTTTTTGAAGTTGGGAGGTAAGATATCAACTGCAGGATGGGTTCGTTTCCCTCCGTGCATTCATTTTTCTGCACTCTTGGCCCGCTAATTCGAGACGGATTTATCGTCGAACTCTTTAATTGATATGGTGACATGTTTAACCTGGTAAAGCAAGCTTTGCGATGACAACCTCTGAACACACAGTTTACATAGAGGTAAATTTGTACATACCTTTTTACTCTCCTAATTGTACAATTTGTAGTTTTAAGTGCAAGATAATGATTAGTTCGATGTGTAAATATTTGTATAGAATAGCGAAAGAAGAAAAATACGTGTATTTTTCAATTATTGAAAGGCAATTCGTAGGGACATTTATTTGGAACTGACTTTGCCCAGTGGCTTGTTGTAAATGTATGTTCTGCTATTAATACATTTTACCAACTACTAACATGTTGAAGTTTTCTTTTGTTTCCCAACAAGTTAATTTTAAACAATTTATTGATCACGGTCTTTCGGGATATTGTGGTAGTGCGTTTCCTTATTGATATAGATTTATATATGTATAGAAATTAACCTCGTTTTATTGTTTATCTGCTCGTTTTAGCAGTTGCATGTTACGGATAATATTATAAGCTTGCTGATTTCATGGATAACTTGTAGGGCTGCTAACTTCAGCATGTGTAATGTTCCTATATTGTATCATGCATGCAAATACAAAATGAGTCTACCCTGTTATACATTTATTGTTTATATAGTTACAATTTCTTAATGGACATTTATTGAGTAAATATGTTGAAACAAATACCCCTTTTTTACTCATACTTGAGGACATATTCATTTTCATTTAAGATATTTTTGGAGCAGAAACACAGAAACTTCATATTGGATAATATCCAATTCATAATAAATAGTATTGCAATTAGTGGTGCCTCAGTAACTATACCATAGCATGATTATTTATGATGATACCAATTTTCATTGACCTGTCAGAAATGACCAATGAGTGAAGCCACAAGTGGTCATTATACTAACAGTCTAGAAATGAATGGTATCGATGTTCACTGTATTTGTACAATTTTTTTTGTAGTACTTTGAATTTAAACATATATATTACTGTATAGTAGGTTGGCAACAATTTTTAAGAACAGTTTAATTCACTGCTTTTTTCTCTTGCTATACCTGTCAACTTGATTGCATTGGTTTATTGGTTGGGTTTTGGGGTTAAGAATACCTATGTATATTGCTTTGTTTGCTGTGCATCACACCTACTGCTTTTAATAAAATGGGGACTTTTTAAAGGCCCTAATAATTTCTGCTCTATGGGTTTGATTCTATTTCCTTTTTATAATCCTTGCAGTTTCATGACAGCCTTTAAAAAAAATTTACCCTAATATATCCCTTTTAAATGTTATATCGAATTAGAGATGTAATTGAATTGGTTCTGCTTAGTGTATATTTTATTGCTTAGACTGAAATGCAGTAGTCATTACCGGAAAGTAAATTTAAAGCAAATGGAAGTGCATATTTACTTCACTTGACCGTATCTTATTAAGTTGTTCATATTTTTCTCCATTTAAGTTGTATGCTCCAAGACTAATTGCTTTGAATTTTTATTGCATTAAAAATTTAGTATAAAAGGTGCTTGTGTGGGTATTGAGAGAATTCTATTCTCTTCTTATTGTTTCAGGTCAAGAAACTAAGCGAGATGACTGCTGATACAGATCGGGAGCAGAACTCTGCTCCCAAAAACATACGTTGTTTAATATGCAACAGCCGTTTGGGTGTCTCTTCTCGTAACAGTTGTGAAATTTTTCATAAAAATGTCTGTACTTCTACAACAGAGAGACCTATATCATTCATTATTGGAGCCGTGTTAGAACATGAAATTAGTGAAGATACAGTACATAGTAATGTTATTTGTAAGAAGTGCTTCAAACTGCTTGATGAAGTTGATGAAATAGAATCTAGGTTAGCTGAGATTAAAGTGGAACTGACTACTAGTTACAAAAGAACTATTAAAATACAGACTGAGGGTGAGAAAGAAGAAGAGGACGATGATCGTAAATTACCTCTGAGCTCTGATGATCCAAATATTGTCAAGCAGAAGATGTTGGCAAGATCTCGTAAGAAGCCAACACCTAAAAAAATTAAATCGTCTCAGTCAACTGGTAATAGTGAAGAAGAGTATGAACAGAAGGTGAGTGATATATATTTTTGTGTGTGTGTGTTTTGTCAAGTAATAGATTCTCTTCCCTATTCATAGTATAAATTTTCAGGAATGTTATCACCTGTATATAAAATAACATGTTCTGACTGACTGACTGATTCATCATCGCTGAGCCAAAACTACTGGACATAAAGAAATGAAATTTTGGGGATACATTTATATTACAGTGTAGGTGCTCACTAAGGGAAGATTTTTGGATATTCCATCAATAAGGGGGTGAAAAGTGGCAGTAGGTGTGGGTGGTAAATTTTTCAAATGAGTATATCTATATCTCAAAAACTGAAGAGTTTACAGACGTGAAAATTATAATTGTAAAAGGAGCACTCGAATGAGTATTAAGTTTGTTGTCCCAATTTACATTGTGCTGTATTCTGTTAGAGTCTTTATTCTGTTCTTGCACTTTAGCAGATGGTAGCGGTCGCACTTTCCCTTACACAGTGTACAAACACAGTCATCTGCTGGGTTGTGGAATTTTGTCTTTGCGCATATTTTGTGGTGGAAGCCATGTATTGCATATCTTGTTATGACATGTCTTTGCTCTTGAAGTTGATTGGTCCAGTTTCGATCGATCATGGCGTAATTTCCGTAGAATTCGGGGTGAAAATTGGTACATAGAATCTCCTTTAAAAATAAAGAAACACGTGGTTTTTTTTTTGTTTTCAGAAAATCTACTTAAGGGGGTGAAAAGAAGTGAAAAAGGTGAATTTTTAAAATGAGTGTATCTCATAAACTTAACATGTTACAGACATAAAAAATTGGTATTTAGATCTCTTCTTAAAATAATAATAATAATAATAAAGAGGAAAAGCACACAATGTGCAGGAAAAACAAAAAACAAATAGTTAACAATAGTTATTAGGATAGTCACTGTCCCTCACTGCAAAGCATTTTGAATGAGCACTTCCTTTCACTGCATATCATTGCATGATATCGATCACAGCTTCTGTTACACAAACACAGGTGACATCTGGATTGTGATATTTGCTGGTCATTCACACTTTGAAGTGGAAGCCATGAACGGCGTAGCGTGTCACTAAATGTCTCAGCTCATAGTTCCCTTGTTGCCAATCGCTGTAGATCATAGCGTCTGTAGTGTAGAACTCGGACCATATTTCATTTTTCTTTTTCCAAAGCACTTCCATGAGGCCTTTATATGCAGGAGTTGCTGGCAAAAGTAGCTGTAGTCGTAGTTCCTCAATGTAGAAAGGCTCCCTGGTGAGCTCGTATGCGAGCCGAGAGGGTGTGAATTTGGAAAGGCATAATAAATTTTTTGAAAAGTAGCCTTCACTTTCTCAATCTGTTCCAGATTTCTCTGTGTGCAGTGTATCCAAATTAATTCTAGTCCATATGTTATGATAGGAGTGATTTTAATTTTGAATAATTTCATTGCCGTTCCAATTGATTTTTAAAATGAATATATCTCAAAATCTTAAAATGTTACACACTTAAAAGTTGGTACTTGGAATCTCCTTTAAAATTACAGAAATACACACAATAAAATTTTGTTTTCGAATTCAGAGAGGACTGTTTTTCACATGTCGCATGCTGCAGAGTTAGCTTTGCCAGTAGCCTGGTCACCTTAGCCCCAAAAGGCAATACCACAAACGTGGTTTCAAAGAGGTTCTGGGGTAAATGAAACTCAATTTTTTGGTGAGTTTTTATATTTTAGGGATTTTCAGATAATGTCTTCGTGCAGTATCAAGGAACATTTAATTGTATCAAATTACAGAATCCTCGTGAGTGAAGCTGCGGCTAACAGCTAGTTTTGTATATAATTGGTAAAAGATAATTGAAGAGTGAAACTGTTGTGCATTATCTCCACTTAGCTTCCTCCAGCATGCTATGACAAGCCGTATAGTTGAGGTAGGCCTAATGGGTGGGGACTAAGGAGAGCACATTAATCCTCTATCACAGACATACATAACAAGAGCTGCCATTACATACGTGTGGTCTCTGATACCAGTGCTGCATTTAGTACTGTTAAAAATCAATCAATACTGATCTGCATTTAGGGCAGTTGCCCAGGTGGCAGATTCCCTATCTGTTGCTTTCCTAGCCTTTTCCAAAATGATTTCAAAGAAATTGGAAATTTATTGAACATCTCCCTTGGTAAGTTATTCCAATCCCTAACTCCTCTTCCTATAAACGAATATTTGCCCCAGTTTGTCCTCTTGAATTCCAACTTTATCTTCATATTGTGATCTTTCCTACTTTTATAAACGCCATTCAAACTTATTCGTCTACTGATGTCATTCCACGCCACCTCTCCGCTGACAGCTCGGAACATACCACTTAAACTGTATATAGGATAATATCTTTTGTTTATTTCCACCTATTCAATACATTACAAGAAGTTGGCATTTACTTTAAAACATTATTCAGATGAGACATGTTTCGCCTCTCACTGTGAGGCATCTTCAGTCATTATCAAAAACCTTATTATTTTACCAGGCATCTGGTTAAAGATATTCAAAAATGCGTTTGATGATTATAAGAGAGGTAAAATTTACGTTAGTTATAAACATGTTCATGAAGTAACTAAAAATCTAATATATTGATAAAAACATATGTAGTTCTTTGTTGAATAGGACTTGTTTGATTGTACTATAGTAAAAGAAGGTGGCTTGAAGCCGTAGCCATTAATAGATGTCTAATACATAGCGGAAGGCATAAAATATCAGTTCTATGAGAATATACCTTACATTCAAATGATACTAGAAACTAGTGGATTCAAAGGTAGTAAATATAAATTCGAATCCCACTATCGGCAGCCCTGAAAATGGTTTTCCGTGGTTTCCCATTTTCACACCAGGCAAATGCTGGGGCTGTACCTTAATTAAGGCCACGGCCGCTTCCTTCCATCCCATCGTCGCCATAAGACCTATCTGTGTCGGTGCGACGTAAAGCCCCTAGCAAAAAAAAAAAAGTAAATATAAAATGTTCAATGAAATAACTATAGATCTAATAAAATGATAAACACATATGTAGTTCTTTGTTAATTAGGACGTCGTAAGATTGTACGGCTTAAAGCCGTAGTCATAATACTCTTCAAAAGTATAAATTATTTACAATCAACGTTTTATAAAATATATTGTCATCGAAGAAGAACACAACAGCTCTCCAACCTTCACGTCAGAAAACCATACCAACGTTGAGAATTTCCACTCATCATCATCTCTGCAACTTTCTTTTTACAAATTAGGCCAACTATAAACATCTGGTGAACTTCTTGTCAACGCAATCTTGCCGAATAAATCTAAAATAACGTACGAAATGTTGACCAATAAATATCACGGACAAACGCATACCAACGTCAAGTAACTTTTGTCAAGCAATTGGAATGTTTTTCCTTCATATTTTTTATACTAAGCTGTATATTTTGACTTATATCTTTTTACCATATATTTAGCAGTTATTTGACCTACATTTCAAACTTTGACTACGGCTTTAAGCCATCAACTGTCTTTTATAGTCACATGACGCCTTCATTTTTAAATGTACCTCTTATGAATCTACCAGTTTTTATGTATCAATTGTTTGTATTATATATTCTCATTGAACTGTTTTCATATGCCTTCCACTATGTATTAGACATCTATTAATGACTACGGCTTTAAGCCGTACAATCTTACGACGTCCTAATTAACAAAGAACTACATATGTGTTTATCATTTTATTAGATCTATAGTTATTTCATTGAACATTTTATATTTACTACCTTTGAATCCACTAGTTTCTAGTATCATTTGAATGTAAGGTATATTCTCATAGAACTGATATTTTATGCCTTCCACTATGTATTAGACATCTATTAATGACTACGGCTTCAAGCCACCTTCTTTTACTATAGTACAATCAAACAAGTCCTATTCAACAAAGAACTACATATGTTTTTATCAATATATTAGATTTTTAGTTACTTCATGAACATGTTTATAACTAACGTAAATTTTACCTCTCTTATAATCATCAAACACATTTTTGAATATCTTTAACCAGATGCCTGGTAAAATAATAAGGTTTTTGATAATGACTGAAGATGCCTCACAGTGAGAGGCGAAACATGTCTCATCTGAATAATGTTTTAAAGTAAATGCCAACTTCTTGTAATGTATTGAATAGGTGGAAATAAACAAAAGATATTATCCTATATACAGTTTATGAAACTTTCAATACGGACGAAAAATGATTTTCATCACTTGTAACATACCACTTAGTCGAGCAGCTCTTCTTCTTTCTCTCAATTCTTCCCAACCCAAACATTGCAACATTTTTGTAACTCTACTCTTTTGTCGGAAATCACTCAGAACAAATCGAGCTGCTTTTCTTTGGATTTTTTCCAGTTCTTGAATCAGGTAATCCTGGTGAGGGTCCGATACACTGGAACCATACTCTAGTTGGGGTCTTACCAGAGACTTATATGCCCTCTCCTTTACATCCTTACTACAACCCCTAAACACCCTCATAACCATGTGCAGAGATCGGTACCCTTTTTTTACAATCCCATTTATGTGATTACCCCAATGAAGATCTTTCCTTATATTAACACCTAGATACTTACAATGATCCCCAAAAGGAACTTTCACCCCATCAATGCAGTAATTAAAACTGAGAGGACTTTTCCTATTTGTGAAACTCACAACCTGACTTTTTACCCAGTTTATCAACATACCATTGCCTGCTGTCCATCTCACAACATTTTCGAGGTCACGCTGCAGTTGCTCACAATCTTGTAACTTATTTATCACTCTATAGAGAATAACATCATCCCAAAAAGCCTTACCTCCGATTCCACTCCTTTACTCATATCATTTATATATATAAGAAAACATAAAGGTCCGATAACACTGCCCTGAGGAACTCCCCTCTCAACTATTACAGGGTCAGACAAAACTTCACCTACTCTAACTCTCTGAGATCTATTTTCTAGAAATACAGCAACCCATTCAGTCACTCTTTTGTCTAGTCCAATTGCACTCATTTTTGCCAGTAGTCTCCCATGATCCACCCTATCAAATGCTTTAGACAGGTCAATCGCGATACAGTCCATTTGACCTCCAGAATCCAAGATATCTGCTATATCTTGCTGGAATCCTACAAGTTGAGCTTCAGTGGAATAATCTTTCCTAAAACCGAATTGCCTTCTATCGAACCAGTTATTAATTTCACAAACATGTCTAATATAATCAGAAAGAATGCCTTCCCAAAGCTTACATACAATGCATGTCAAACTTACTGGCCTGTAATTTTCAGCTTTATGTCTATCACCCTTTCCTTTATACACAGGGGCTACTATAGCAACTCTCCATTCATCTGGTATAGCTCCTCCAACCAAACAATAATCAAATAAGTACTTCAGATATGGTACTATATCCCAACCCATTGTCTTTAGTATATCCCCAGAAATCTGATCAATTCCAGCCGCTTTTCTAGTTTTCAACTTTTGTATCTTATTGTAAATGTCATTGTTATCATATGTAAATTTTATTACTTCTTTGGCCTTAGTCTCCTCCTCTATTATCTCGACATTATCCTTGAAACCAACAATCTTTACATACTGCTGACTGAATACTTCTGCCTTTTGAAGATCCTCACATACACACTCCCCTTGTTCATTAATTATTCCTGTAATGTCCTTCCTGGAACCTGTTTCTGCCTTAAAATACCTATACATACCCTTCCATTTTTCACTAAAATTTGTATGACTGCCAATTATGCTTGCCATCATGTTATCCTTAGCTGCCTTCTTTGCTAGATTCAATTTTCTAGCAAGTTCCTTCAATTTCTCCTTACTTCCACAGCCATTTCTAACTCTTATTTCTTTCCAGTCTGCACCTCCTTCTTAGTCTCTTTATTTCTCTATTATAATAAGGTGGGTCTTTACCATTCCTTACCACCCTTAAAGGTACAAACCTGTTTTCGCATTCCTCAACAATTTCTTTAAACCCATCCCAGAGTCTGTTTACATTTTTATTTACAGTTTTCCACCGATCATAGTTACTTTTTAGAAACTGCCTCATGCCTGCTTTATCAGCCATATATTACTGCCTAACAGTCCTATTTTTAAGACCTTCCTTTCTATCGCATTTATTTTTAACTACCACAAAAACAGCTTCATGATCACTAATACCATCTATTACTTCAGTTTCCCTATAGAGCTCATCTGGTTTTATCAGCACCACATCCAGGATATTTTTCCCTCTGGTTGGTTCCATCACTTTCTGAATCAGCTGTCCTTCCCATATTAACTTATTTGCCATTTGTTGGTCATGCTTCCTGTCGTTCGCATTTCCTTCCCAATTTACATCTGGCAAATTCAGATCTCCCGCTACAATCACACTTCTTTCCATGTCGTTTCCCACATAGCTGACTATCCTATCAAATAATTCCGAATCCGCTTCAGTGCTACCCTTTCCCGATCTGTACACTCCAAATATATCAAGTTGCCTATTATCTTTAGAAATGAGCCTTACACCTAGAATTTCGTGTGTCTCATCTTTAACTTTTTCGTAGCTTACAAATTCTTCTTTCACCAGAATGAACACTCCCCCTCCCACCATTCCTATCCTATCTCTACGATACACACTCCAGTGCCGTGAGAAAATTTCTGCATCCATTATATCATTTCTCAGCCATGATTCAACTCCTATTACAATATCTGGTAAATATATATCTATTAAATTACTTAATTCTATTCCTTTCTTTACAATACTTCTACAGTTCAGAAATAACAATTTTATGTCATCCCTACTTGATTTCCAGTTCCCTGTTCCCTTATCACCGCTCCCTAGGCCATCCCGTTTCCCTGAATGTACCTCCCTATTACCCTTCCAAACAAATTTCCTAACTTATATGTACCACTGCGGTTTAAATGAAGGCCATCTGAGCGCAGATCCCTATCTCCTACCCACCCATTAGGATCTAGAAATTTCACTCCCAGTTTCCCACATTAAGAAAACAATGGATATGAAACACATTGCGTTCCTTCACCCAATTAATTAAAAACAAGGATGTAGTTTATTGCCGTCTCTTCAATCAGTCACTACTGATCTGCATTTAGGGCAGTTGCCTGGGTGGCAGATTCCCTATGTTGTTTTCCTGGCCTTTATTTAAATGATTGCAAAGAAATTGGAAATTTATTGAACATCTCCCTTGATAAATTATTCCAATCCCTAACTCCCCTTCCTATAAACGTATATTTGCCCCAGTTTGTCCTCTTGAATTCCAACTTTATCTTCATATTGTGATCTATCCTACTTTTAAAAACAGGACTCAAAGTTATTCATCTACTAATGTCATTCCACGCCATCTCTCCACTGACAGCTCGGAACATACCACTTATATTTGTAGGATGCTAATTAATTTATTATTTAACCACCTTTTCAATACATACATAATACAAATGTGAAGTCACAACCTGACTTTTAACTCTGTTTATCAACATACCATTTGTTGTGTGAGATCAGTTAGTGTAACCTCTTTGATTCTTGTTTCTCCTTAGATTTGTTTTTGAGGGCTTTGAAATAAGCAAAGAAACGCATTTCAAGAGAGTAGATTGGGATCTTTTGTTGTTTTACAAAGATGAACTACGAATCGTTGTACAGTGCTAAATCAAAATGTTGTTATTGTAGCATTAAAGAGTGTTTAGTAGCGAGAATAAAGGTAGTTTTTTTCCCTCATTTTGGCGACCGCGACAGGACAAGGCTTAAAATTGCAATGGATAAGGTAATGAAAGTTCGTGCGATTCATCGACGTGCATATACGCGGATTTACAATAAGATCGTCAACAACTTAGAGAGTGAAGAAACAGATCCTGTTGTCATTGAAGCGGACTTTAATTTACTGCAGGAGAAACATCAAGAACTACGGACACTGGACCAGCAGATATTCGATTTGATGTTGGAACAAGATATGGATGAGGATGACCTAGAGAAAGAGGTTAGTGCCACTGATGATATAATTTGTAAATTTAATAACGTGCAGATTAAGGTAGCTGCTATGTTAAAAGAGAGAGAACAGCAGAATACTATCAGTGAAAGTGCCCCAAGTGTTGACTCATTTACTCAAAGAACGTATAGGTTTCCACTTCTAGAACTTAAAAAATTCAGTGGTGAACCGAAGGACTGGTTACAGTTTTGGGCCCAGTTTGGAAAAATTGATGAAGATACCAGTTTAGATCCCTCGGATAAGTTCCAGTATCTTATTCAAGCCATTACTGAAGGCTCTCGTGCCAGAGAAGTGGTCAGTAGTTATCCTGCTACTTCTGAGAACTACCCTAAGGCTGTGGAAGCATTAAAGTCCCGTTTTGGGAGAGAGGATGTATATAAGTTAAGAAAATTGCTTAGGCTAGTATTGCAAGCTAGTAACCTATCCTCTGGCATGACCTTATGCTCGTTATATGACCGGCTTGAAAGTTACTTAAGGGCTCTGGAAACTTTAAAGGTTACCACGGATAGGTGTGAAGCAATGCTTTTTCCTCTCATGGTGTCTTGTTTGCCTGAAGAACTTCTACGAGCATGGCAACGATCTCTAGCTTCACATCAGCGAGAGGCTAATACACAGGGCGAGGACCCCGGAAAGGCTCGGCTGAAACAACTCGTGGACTTTCTAAGATCTGAGGTCGAAAGTGAACAGAGAATTTATATGGCAATGGCTGGTTTCGGTCTCAGGGATGTGGATAAATCTAGAGCGAAAGTCACAAAGCCTACAGCAAAAGGTGCAGTGAGGCAATCCATATTTGTTTCAAATGATATTCCCACTGCTGCAGGGCTGCTCACCGCCCCTAAAGAGGAGAGGATTTGCCTATTTTGTTCTTCTGGTCACAGTTCTCAAGATTGTATTAAAGATCAGGACTTGTCTTTATTAGAAAGACGACAAGTAGTGGATAAAAATAGGGCATGTTTCTGCTGTCTGCGAGTTGGGCACCTAGTTAAGAGATGTAAAAATCGTCCCAAATGTGTCATTTGTGGAAAGGGGCATTTTGCATTAATGTGTGGACAGATTCAGAAAGAGTGATGTGGCAAAGGGGATGAAGTTGCTCGGCCAGTGATCCAAAATAATAATAATAATATTAAAGACGAGGCCCTCGCCCCTGTAGCAAATCATTGCAATGTTCTAATGCAAACACTTGTAGTTTATGTCAGAAGTACCGGTAATAATCGAATGCATAAGGCGAGACTTTTGATCGACTCAGCATCTCATCGCTCATATATATTGGCCAGCACTGCTGCTGAAATGGGTTATGTTCCACGCTCTCAGGACTTAATTCAGCATTCACTGTTGGGAGGAGCTACCACGGAAGTCGTGCAACACAATGTTTTCACACTTTACCTTTTTAAATTGGACTAATCATACCATTGCCATTTTGACGTGCTTGGACAACGAATGATCTGCGGACGAATTGCTCCTGTTTTAGATGGCCCTTGGATACAGGAACTTGCTTTGCAAAATATAGAGTTAAGTGATGTTGGCTCTTCGGCAGATATTGAGATTTTAGTTGAAGCTGATTTTGCTGGTAAACTTTGGACTGGTAGACGGGTACAATTTAGTTCAGGACTAGTAGCAATGGAGACAATTCTTGGCTGGACATTGACAGGAAAAATTCCTGACATCACACCCAGTAATGAGAATCTAGCCATGGTGGTATCTAAGCAAGTTAACCAAAGAAGCCACCATCACAGATTTGTGGACTCTAGATACTTTAGGGATTAGTGATCCATCTGAGAAACTCCAGATCTGAGATTGAGTCTACTACACAGCAACACTTCCTTGATACAGTATCATTCAATAAAGAAGAGCGTTTTGAAGTTCACCTCCCATGGGTTGAGAACCATCCTCCACTGTCTGATAATTACCAATTATCACTGAAGAGACCGGTGTCTACTGTTAAGAGATTGAAGACTGAAGGTTACTATGATGCTTATCAGGAAGTACTAGATGATTGGCTGAGGGAAGGGGTGATAGAAGAGGTGCCTCCTCAGGAAATGGACGTTCGTTGCCACTATTTGCCTCGTCGTCACGTTGTGAAACCTGGATCAACAACACCAGTGCGCCCCGTGTTCGATACCTTGTCTAAAGAAAATAAACAGCCCAGCCTCAATCAATGTCTTGAGAAAGGCCCTAATTTAATTGAGAAAATACCTTCCGTGTTGGCTCGTTTCCGACTGAAGAAGGTAGGAGTTGTTGGGGACATAAGAAAAGCTTTTCTCCAGATCAGCATTCGCGAGAGAAACAGAAATATTTTGAGATTCTTGTGGTTAGACAGAAATGGAAGTCTCAAGACATACAGACGTCGTGTTGTATTTGGAGTCTCTCCAAGTCTTTTTCTATTAGAATCATGCATCAAACTTCACCTTGAAAATACATTAGTGCTGTGTGAGGAAGGGAAGACACCCTGACCCAAGTCATTTGTGGAGCTTCTTACCCATAGCTTCTATGTTGATAATTGCCTTGCCAGTTTGGATGATGAAGAACAAGCTAAACAGTTTATTGATGTAGCTTCAGGTGTCATGAGGGAACGGCAATTTTGTCCTCGAGGGTGGGAGTTGACCGGAAGTAATGATGTTTCCGGACCTACCAATGTGTTAGGACTCTTATGGAACAAGTCTGACGATTCCCTAGCACTCAACATAGATAACCTTCTTTTGATTAGCTTCGAGAGAATAACAAAGAAAGTTATTTTGAGTGCTGCCCATAGAATTTTTGATCCGGTGGGTGTCACATGTAGTGTAGCATTGATACCAACATTGATGCTTCAACAGATTTGGAGGGAAGGTTTGACATGGGATGAAGAAGTCAATGAAGAAATCAAAATGAAATTCTTGAGTTGGCTTGAAGAAGTTCCTCTTTTAGCCCAAGTTAAGATTCCTCGTTGGTTGTCTAATTGCAACAGCCCAAACGACTCCTGGACACTTCACATTTTTTCAGATACTTGTCAGACATCATATGCGGCGGCTGTATTCCTGCGTGTTGAGCTAGGGGGTGAAGTGAGTGTTCACTCGGTGGCTGCACCAACTGGAAAATCAGGTAAGGGATTGACCATTCGCAGGTTAGAACTTTTAGCAGCTTCAATAGCAACGAGATTATATGCATCGAATTGTAAAGGATTATTGTATTCCCGATATTAAGGCAATTTTTTGGACAGATGCTTCAACTGTTCTCGCTTGGATTCAGCGAAGTGAAGTATGGGATGCTTTTATCATGCACCGCATTAAGGGGATTCGGGAACTGTCAGTAGGTTGTGAATGGCAACATGTTCCTGGAAAAGAAAACCCATCAGATCTTCCATCACGTGGATGTTCTGTGAAGAAGTTGATACAATGCCGTTGGTGGGAGGGCCCTGGTTGTTTGAGAGAAAATCCAGACTGCTGGCCACAAACTGACTTTTCTTATAATGAGGAAGAGATAAATTCGGAGAGAAGGAAGAATGTCGTTTCACTGATATCAAGTAATTCAGAAGACATAGTAAAGACTGGTATTACCGACACTTTTCTCAGTACAAGAAAATTGTAAGGATGGTAGGCTGGATGTTGCGCTTTCTGACCAACTGTCGCATCAGCAAAGCTCAATGCATACATTGTGACCTTTAAAGATAAAAATTTCATTGTTCCGTATTGAAAGTATTAACGTACATTGTGACCTGACAAGTGATGAATTTGTCACGACAGAAAGGAAGATTTTACGGTGGGAGCAGGAGGAAGTGTTCATAGATGTTTTCAATTCCAAACTAAAGAGCTTACTTCCATTTGTTGACGAACAGGGATTGATTCGTTTGATGACCAAGATATCTAACCTGGATGATGTCGGGGACTTTTGTCATCCCATTTTGCTCCCAAAAGCTGATCACCTAGTCGTTCAGCAACTGATTATGGACGCCCATCTTAGCAACTGTCATGCTGGTACGCAGATGCTTTTGTCAATTCTGAGGCAACAGTATTGGATTCTAGGAGGTAGACAAACAATTAGAACTGTTATTAACTCCTGCATGATTTGTAAACGTCACAGTTCAAAGAATTTGGTAGCTCATCCTTCACCATTACCTGAGAGTAGAGTGCGTGACGCGAGAATTTTTGAAGTTACTGGAGTTGATTTAGCTGGTCCTCTACATCAAAGCTGATGATGGAACCTCGAAGAAGGCATGGGTTTGCTTATTCACTTGTGGAGTTTACCGTGCAGTTCGATTGGAACTGGTGTCTTCGTTATCCACAGACAGCTTTCTACGAGCTTTCAGACGTTTCTGCAGCAAACAAGGAAGACCTGTCATTGACTACAGTGACCAGGGAACAAATTTTGTTGGGTTTAAGAACTCCTGTCACAAACTGGACTGGAATGCAATCTCACAATACAGTTCAGCGCGGAAGATAGATTGGCGTTTTAATCCTCCAGCTTCGCCATGATGGAGAGGTTGGTGGGAACGACTAGTAGGAATGCTCAAAACTCTTCTCCGTCGAGTGCTTGGTCGATCATCTGTCAACTATGAAGAGATGCAGACAATCCTCTGTGACTGCGAAACCGTCATCAATTCTCGGCCATTAACCTATTTGTCTGACAACCCATCAACTCTGGCTGTCTAACTCCAAACATGTTTCTACACGACATAGAAGAAACTACCTCACTCCTCATTTCCCTAGTACGCCTCTCTAGTGACACCTAGGCTATCTATGACAACTAAGGGTGAACCTGTTGAGGATCCAACCAGCCTTCGGGAATTCCCCTCTTAATTATTACAGGGACAGATAAAGCTTCGCCTACTCTAATTCTCTGAGTTCTATTTTCTAGAAATACAGCCACTCATTCAGTCACTCTTTTGTCTAGTCGAATTAAACTCATTTTTGCTAGTAGTCTCCCATGATCCACCCTATCAAATGCTTTAGACAGGTCAATCGCGATACAGTCCATTTGACCTCCTGAATCCAAGATATCTGCTATATATTAAAGAAATCCTACAAGTAGAGTTTCAGTGGAATAACCTTTCCTAAACACAAACTGCCTTCTATCGAACCAGTTATTAATTTCACAAACATGTCTAATATAATCAGAAAGAATGCCTTCCCAAAGCTTACATGCAACACATGTCAAACTTACTGGCCTGTAATTTTCAGCTTTATGTCTATCAAACTTTCCTTTGTACACAGGGGCTATTATAGCAACTCTCCATTAATTTGGTATAGTACTTCATTTATGGCACTATATCCCAACCATTGTCTTTAATACATCCCCTGAAATCTTTTCTATTTCAGTCGCTTTTCTAGTTTTTAACTTCTGTATGATAATGTAAGTGTCATGGTCGTAAGTTATGAATTTCATTATGGTCCGTATTGACAACTGATCACTATCAAAGGGTAGGAAGGGTCCACCTATTCAATACTATTAGTTTGTATATTGTCTTATAAAACTGGGACTAGTTATTTCAGACTTCATCAATAGTTTAAATTAAGACTATAAATTGTGTCATATCAGTGATTATATCATTATTGATTATATATGCTGCTTATGTCTTCCAATTGGAGTGTGGCTGAAATTGACCCAATATATATGGGTTCGAAACTAGTCCCAGTTTAATAAGACAATATACAAACTAATAGTATTGAATAGGTGGACCCTTCCTACCCTTTGATAGTGTCATGGTTATCATAAGTTAATTTTAATACTTCTTTAGTATTAGTCACCACTTCTAACTGGACATTATACTCGTAACCAACAATCTTTACGTACTGCTGACTGAATACTTCTGCATACACTCCCCTTGTTCATTAATGATTTCTGGAATGTCCTTGCAACCTGAATTACTGTAATGTCATAAATTCTCATTCTCTCGCTAACTACTGCTTGTAGACACACGAGTAGGCCTCGCTGCTCGATGATGAAGCAAACCAATGGATCTCAGTCGGAGCCCGGCTCATAGCTGTCCTCGCCACATCCATGCTTTCAAACATATTTGATTTTCGAGCCTGGCACATCGCCGGCTATCCTGTGATTGGTTATTTCAAGGTCACCCGCTCTCCCACTCTTCCTCTCTTCGCACTCTATACACATGTTCAGTGATCACTTGCTATCTGAACCTGTCTTCGAAAGCAATGCGATTTGGAACCAGTGGCAAGGCCAAGAGGTTCATATGGGATAAAAGGAGTGAAGAGATGACAAGCGGCCAGTAGACCTTTTCTACGTTTTATGAGGGAGAGTGGCTTGTTTTATCGTGTTTAAAAGTGAAGTTTCTATTCGTGTTTTAATTATTGTTTTATTGTTAACTACTATTTTACTTTACCGGGCGAGTTGGCCGTGCAGTTAGGGGCGTTCAGCTGTGAGCTTGCATCCTGGAGACAGTGGGTTCAAACCCTGCTGCCGGCGGCCCTGAAGATGGTTTTCCGTGGTTTCCCATTTTCACACCAGGCAAATGCTGGGGCTGTACCTTAAGACCACAGCCGCTTCCTTCCAATCCTAGGCCTCTCCTATCCCATCATTGCCATAAGATCTATCTGTGTCGGTGTGACGTAATACAAATAGCAAAAAAGAAACTGCTTTATACTTTTGACTATGTGTTTATTTGTCTTTGTGTATTTTAAATTTGAATTAAATATATTATTTTATTTCTATGTCAGTGCCTTATTCAATTTTATTATGTTTCATTCTTTTTAATTTTAGAGGAAAATAAGGCATTGCGAATTAGATCCACTACTTATTTTAAATTCATAATAATTTTCCTCGTCGTTATAATTTTTCTGATCCTAGTCAGTGGGTTAATTATAACTTTTAATCCACTTCGACTCATCTCATACCATCAGGGGCCGATGACCTAGATGTTAGCCCACTTTAAACAACAAGCATCATCAAACTATGGAATGACGTGGCAAAATAATGCGGAACGATTACGTCAACTTTGTTCTTTTATTCTTGTTATATAGGGGACCTCTATCATTACAAGCAGGTGATTTATATGAAGTACCTTGTTTTTCATGTAAAGTTCGACAGTTACTTTTTCAAAATGTAAACACATTTTGTTTAGGAGACATAACTAAAGTCAAAATGGGATATTCCATATCCCCTTATTTTACGTTCTTCAAAAGTACACTATTAAATTACGAAATTAAGCATTTGTAGCTTCATTGTTCAACTCCCGCTAGAAATGCACTGAAAAATCCAGGCAAGGCATTTTACACTTTTTATTTCACATTCAGTACACCAAATTATTGTGAGATACACTCGCCAACAGAACTGCGACTCATTCGTTAAAAAAAATCTCTGAATTTATTCCGCACTTCAAAAGCTTCAGCTGGAGCTGAGTTGTTTCTCCTCGACGGAGTAGTTTTTGAAAGTACGTCTTCATAGTGTAAATGTTCATCTCCTCTATATCTATAATCAAATTATGCAAAATACAAACAGCCTTAACTATCAGTTCCGCAAATTATGAAAAATACGAACAGCCTTAACTATCAGTTCCTCTGTTTTGAATTTTCGACTACAGCTGAGAGCTGCTAGCAGGGTGCACGCGGGGCTGCTGCAGGATAAAACCTACATGGCGAGCAGCCTGGCTATAGTCGGCAGCGAGATGCTAGGGTGAACATCCATGTGCTAACAGCGAAGCTGCAGAATAAACGTACCCTAAGAAGCAATGTAGTATGAATTAGTGGAATAACACACATTCAGTGATGAAATAAAGAAATTAAAAAATTAAACTTTCCATGGAGGTTGTTGTCTAGCATGCAGTACGCACAGTAATAAATAAGTTACAAGATTGTGAGCAACTTCAAAATGACTTTGATAATGTTGTGAGGTGGGCAGTAGGCAATGGTATGATGATAAACGGGGTTAAAAGTCAGGTTGTGAGTTTCACAAATAGGAAAAGTCCTCTCAGTTTTAATTACTGCATTGATGGGGTGAAAGTTCCTTTTGGGGATCATTGTAAGTACTTAGGTGTTAATATAAGAAAAGACCTTCATTGGGGTAATCACATAAATGGGATTGTTAATAAAGGGTACAGATCTCTGCAGATGGTTATGAGGATGTTCAAGGGTTGTAGCAAGGATGTAAAGGAGAGGGCATATAAGTGTCTGGTAAGACCCCAACTAGAGTATGGTTCCATTGTATGAGACCCTCACCAGGATTACTTGATTCAAGAACTGGAAAAAAGTCCAAAGAAAAGCAGCTTGATTTGTTCTGGGTGATTTCCGACAAAAGAGCAGCGTTACAAAAATGTTGCAAAGTTTGGGCAGGGAAGACTTGGGAGAAAGAAGACAAGCTGCTCGGACTAACTTGTATGTTGATATAGATGTTGATTCCCATAGGGAACCTAAAATATTTGTCATGATTGAGTAAATTTATAATACCAATATAATGGTCCGTTATTGGACATTGGTGACTGCCCTAAATGCAGAAAATTTATAAATCCCAATCATCATCATTTTACAGTTCCAGTTTCCCGGGTACTGTCGGCGAGCCTCTTCCATTCTGTCTTATTGAGATACGTTCTGTTGTTAATGACGACCTCCAGTGTCCTTTCCCGATCTGCAATGTCCATCTTTACAATGTCCATCCAGTGGGTTCTTGGTCTTCCCACCACACGTTTCCCTGCCACATGTCTCTCCAAGTTAACATATGCTGTCCTTGGCTCCATCCTCATTACATGCCCAAACCACCTCAGTCTGGTCATGCTGATCCGATCTAACAATCCCAGCTTCCTTCCTCACCACATCATTCTTCAACTTGTCCAGTTTGGTTTTTTTGAACTGTGGACCTAAGGAACTTCATCTTGGATGCCTGCAACCTTGATGAGTCTTTCTTAGTGAGGGTGCAGGTTTCAATAGCATAGGTTAAGATTGGTACGAAGTACTGATTGAACATCACCAGCTTTGATTTTGTTGATAGTTTGGGATCCCAGAGGAGTCTTCGTACTTGCTGGTAAAAGTGAGAGCTCTTTCGCACTCTATTTGCCACTACCTTTGTGGCTAGTATATCTCGAGATATTACACTGCCAAGGTGTGTAAAGCTTTCCACAGTTTCTAGTGGATGGTTTCCTTGCATGATTTTTGCTGGTCGTCCCTCTCTGTTTATTGCCATCACTACTGTTGTGAGTTCGCTTATCTTGAGATTGAACTCCTGGAACTTAACCTTCCATTCATTGAGTCTTGACTGTACTTGTTCCTCAGTTCCTGCCCAGATCATAACATCATCAGCAATGTCCAATAACGGACCATTATATTAGTATTATAACTGGTATGTTCCGAGCTGTCGGTGGAGAGATGGCATGTTATGACATCAGTAGACGAATAAATTTGAGTGGTATCTTTAAAAGTAGGGAAGATCAAGTTAGAATTCAAGAGGGCAAAGTGGGGCAAATATTCGTTTATAGGAAGGGGAGTTAGGGATTTGAATAACTTACCGAGGGAGATGTTCAATAAATTTCTAATTTCTTTGAAATCATTCAAGAAAAGGCCAGGTAGGGAATCTGCCACCTGGGCAAGTGCCCTAAATGCAGATCAATGTTGATTGATTGAGAACATGTCAGTGTGACTGGTGGCATTATACTATGTCTAATATCTTCAGTACTACGTGAAAGAGCTGAACATCATGTACACTGTGCAACTTGTTTCTGTCCAGAAAGTGAATGAGCGGCTATGTTCATAAGTAGTGGGGAAATGTTGATTTACTCATTTGAAATTTTGAGCTGGCTGGGGAGTTCTCACATCTGTGGTTGACTGTTAATAAAAGCAACAGACTCTCCTTGCATTTATTCAGCCTTGTTCCTTGTTACTCTTAATGCCGTACAAAGAACATACAAGCCTGTAGAAAAAATTATTAGCAAAGTCAGAAGCTGCGCACTAAAGAATTAGATGATTGTGCAATGCGATTGTTGTTTTAGGAAGACAATATTTATTGATTTGTTTATTTGTTTGTTTCTTTATAGGTGTAATAATATTGTTTTCTCTTTCAGGCAGTGTATAAATTTATTTAGCCAAAGTTCGTTTCAGCAGACTGAAAAGCCTAACTCAGTCAAAATGAAAACAAAAACTCCATTCATTGAAGGGACTGCCCTTTACAGTATCTGCTTCAAAATGAATGGTAAATTTGTAACATACATACTTACATCTTCATTATATTTTCTTATGCCTTTCAGCGTTCAGTCTGCAAGCCTCTGTGAATTTATTACATTCCTCCACAATCCTCTACTGTATATATATATAGTACGTGAACCTTTTCTTGAGCCCAAGTTCCCATTACGCACTATGGAGCTAAGGGTTCAAGAAAAGGTTCGTGTATGCTATAACTAGTTCTGTGGCCTCGTTTAGTTCCATACATCTTATCCTCAGATCTTTACAAATGAAGGCTAACCGCTCTGTGGTCTTGGCCTCCCTCTACTTCTCTTATCCTCAATGGCAGAGTCAGTTATTCTCCTACATAACCTATCCTCCTCCATTTGCCTCGCATAGCCCCACCACCGAAGCCAGTTGATGCATTCATCTTCATCAGTTGAGTTCATTCCTAACTGCCAGTAAAAGTTTATCCCGTTCTACCGGTATGTTTGTAACATTCGAAAGAAGTAGAAATGAATAAATCTTACTTGGAAAGAGTGTCAGAGGAGAAATGTGTTCTTTCCAATGTCAAGGATCCTGTCATCCCTTCCCCAGATATACATTTACTTTTATAATGTAAAGAAGAGCAATACACCATTTTCCTTTCCTGAAGTATCAACTTCCATTTCTATTGGCCAGTGTAAAGTCGCATGTGGCGCCATTCCTGTCTGTCATAATAATTAGATTCTATTACCAACCCAATCACAATAAAAGCACAGTGGTCTTGTCCAGGACCTACCCTAACCAGTACAGACTAACAGAGTTTCCACAGTAAGGTAGAGGCCTAATGGACCCCCTTTGCTTTCCCCATATGACTGGCTTCCCAGTTCCATCCTATGGCCTTAGTTCCTAAGTAGAGCCTTGCACACCACTTGACTACATCCGTCGTGAGATGTAAACGAAGGACAGTTGTTCTGCATGTACGCGGTGAAAGTTTGGTAATGTAGGAGGAAGTATTGATCTAATGTCCTTTATCTCCTCATTCTGAGTACTTTCCCGTTATTGTTGCCACCTTTTTGTAGTAGCGATCATTTTCGCTGCTTTCCTGTCTGTTACTTGTAACTTATGAATAGGATATCCTAAGTCCGTCCAGCTTTCACTCCGATACAGCAGACTACAGACCGATGTAAAGATAGTTTCATCTGGCAGACGACTTCCTTCTTACTGTTGATCGCAACTGCGAGCTCACCGCACCTTGATTCAATCTCACTTACTATACTACCATACTTTAGTCTTGAAAAGACTAATTTTCATATCATTCTCATTGCAAGTTCTAAGATATTAGACTGCAGGCTTTCAGCACAGTCTGCCATTAAGACTAGGCCATCAACATAGGTCAGTTGCTCACTACAGTACATTTGCCAGCACAGAGGTAGCATGTCTGCCTCTTACCCCAAGGTCCTGGGTTTGATTTTTGGCCAGATGACAGATTTTGACCTATTCTGAGGGCTGGTTCAAGGTCCACTCAGTCTACATGATTACAGTTGAGGAGTTATCTGATGGTGAGATAGCGGCCCTGGTCTAGAAAGCCAAGAATAACATCTGAGAGGACTCGTCATGCTGACCACACGACACCTCATAATCTGCAGGCCTTCAAGTTGAGCAGGGGTCTCTTGGTAGGCTGCTGTGCCATTGGGTTTCCACCTAACTGAATATACCTTTCAGTAGGTGATCCATGTTAAACTGTGAACCAACAAAGGTGAAAGATTACTGCCTTGTGAAAATAATGAAGCCGAGCTAGTGCTGCATCCCCTACATAAACATCATAATAGAATGTGCTGATCTCCCTGGGAACTCTTCATTAATTTAAGTTTTGTGCGATGGCGAATGAGAATGCGAGACTTCACGGCTCAACAGACCAATGGTTTTGTCACAATTGGACCTAACCAATACCTGTCAATAGCTGGACCAAAGTTCCTAAGTTGGCATCCTGGGACAGGGTGCTGTGACATCCGAGCCATGCGATGTTGGATTCCTAAACTTTCTTTTGTATCTGCGTTAGTAACATTTTACCTCGGTTTGCACCAGAGAAATTTATATTTCTTCTTCTAAATTGGGAAATGTATAAATCAGATGCCAGTGTATTTTGAAATGCCACTGGATTATGTTAATGTAGATTACGACACATTTTCTTACTACCTTGGAAGTGGCCCTGCACCTGTAGCCTGGTGTAATACCGGCGGCGTGTGTTTGTTGGGGCCACTCCCAAGATAGTAAGAATATGGGACAATGCTCCTATATTCGGGGTTGTGTTGCAAACCAACTAACCATTCAATGCACAAACAGGTGTTGTACAAACTTTCAAATTCCACCACAGATATCATTAGCCTTAACATACAAGATGCAACTAGGAATTTCCAGTTCAAACACAATGCTACAAGATGCCAGTTTATATTTCTATGTTCCGTGTTATGGGAACACAAAAAGAACATATATTTTCTAGTCATCAGATATAACATGTTTTTAGAAACATTTATTAGTCATAAGTTTTAACCAAAATAGACTTACTGTAGCTAAGTTCTTAACCGTTCCCTCGTACCCTTACAAGTTTTCAAAGGTTCAGCATTTAATTTTTTAACATGTTAGAGATTGGTTTTAAGCTGCACATATGTCTCTGTATTTATGAATTTCTGTCTAAACCAAAAAGTGTAGCTGATGATGTTCAGTCAAACTAAATGAAACATGTACCACTTGTGGATTAAATTTGCCAAAAGCAAAACAAGAAGCATCGATTAGGTGGAACAATTTCTCTGCTTAGTATATGTCATTTAATGTAATTATATCTTTTTGCATTACAAAAACCGGGCGAGTTGGCTGTGCGGTTAGGGACGTGCAGCTGTGAGCTTGCATCCGGGAGATAAAGGGTTCGAATACCACTCTTGGCAGTCCTGAAGATGGTTTTCCATGGTTTCCCATTTTCACACCAGGCAAATGCTGGGGCTGTACCTTAATTCATGCCACGGCCGCTTCCTTCCCATTCCTAGGCCTTTTGTATCCTATCGTCGCCATAAGACCTGTGTGTGTCGGTGCGGCGTAAACCCACTAGCAAAAAAAGAATGCATTACAAAGATATAAGGGCCATTTTTCTTATAAAAATACCTCTTAATCTACAGTGATCAAGATCATTGCAGTCATATTTTTCATCAAAATAATTGTTAAAAGGCAAAAATAAGTAAATAAATAAAAGGATCTAAATTTAGACATAGACCACATGATAACCATACCACATATTAAACATGTCAAATTTTCATCTATTTATTGAGAGAAATACGTTTCTTCCCAATGCATCCCCGGAGTTAAACTTCCCAGGTCTCTCTTGCATCTGTTGGCTGCATCTGAGTCCATATTGCAAGGTGAAAGGACCTTACTTCAGCCCAGCCGGTGCATGTAGAGTAGAAGTCACGTAATAGTGTTTGTTCTGTTGTGGAGGGGTTTTGTTTGCTCCAAGAGTTTTACTTAGATATTTCATTGTATAAGTTTTAATCCCAGATGTTTGGAAACACTTGAGTTATGAAGACTTCAGTATTTTATAGGAAAGTATCGCAATTTACATTCAACTCTTGGTGAAGACAATGAATAAATTGACTAAAATGGGTTAGCGTAGGCAGAAAGAGAGCAATGCAGACAGGAGGCTCAGAAGAAGCCTCCAAAATTGTTGGTTAACATTTGTGGGGCATAGTAGAATCTTACCATTATTATCATATTAGCCTACTGTATATTTGAAGACTGTTTTTGGAAAATTTCTGTTTACTTAACCCCTGTTTCCTCTGTATCCTGTTAGTTAAGATGGCTTCCACAGCAGTTTTACAGTTCTGTAGTAATGGAGCATTAGAGTTATGATACCCGAGTAGGTATTCCCATCACAGTATTCTTGGAATAATGGTTTCTTGGAAAGTGATTTAATTTAAATACTTATCTTAACTAATAATGTTTAAATTACTATAACAGTGATTTATTATTAAACAGTATCCTCCATTCAGCACATTATGGTATAATGTGAATTTAAAAAACTTAAATTACACATTTGTCACATCTGTACATGTTTCGATCCTAATTGCATCATCTTCAGTAGATTGCTAAAATTGACATATCATAAGCTTAACAAGAACATTTTAACATTCATTCTAAATGCGCAAGTTGGGGTAGACAGACTTGGGTACGAGAACATCATTGGTCCACATGGATTTGGACAAAGGAACCCGGAAGGAGAACAACTATTAGATCTGTGCAGAAGAAGTGATCTTATAATCAAAAATACATTCTTCAAAAAAAGAGACAGTCACAGAATAACAAGGTACAGTTGGGATGGCCAGTATAGAACATTGATTGACTACGTAATCACAAATAAAGATGGTGGCAGGTACATCACAGATGTAAAGGTCATCCCTAGTGAAAGCATGGACAGTGACCACAGATTGTTGGTAGTAGACTTCAAACATAAGACAAATGAAACGCAGAAACTTATTACGAAAAAACCAAGGATTAAAACTTGGAAGTTGCAAGAAGTCCAAATAAAGGAAGAATACAAACTAAGGATTCAACAGAGTTTGCTGAAGTGTGAAGTAACCAACGTTAATGAAGAATGGAAGGCCTTCAAAGACACCTTTGTGGGAGAAGCCAAAAACCTATGTGGAGTTACAAGTTCTATCAAAAGAAAAAAAGGAGACACCATGGTGGAATGATAGAGTGAAAACAGCGGTGAAAGAAAGAAACCAAATAAAGAAGGCACTGGACAAGGAGAAACAAAAACAGGGACAAGAACGAAATGAACAAGAAATACAAAGACTTCAAGGAGTATACAGAAACAAGAAACTTGCTGTAAAGAACATTGTAAGGGAAGAAAAAGAGAAGAAATGGAATGAGTTTGCAGACAAACTGGAAGAGGACAGTAGAGGAAATATGAAATTGCTATACAGAGTAGTGAAAAACAAGCGAAGGGATCAAGAGACCATAAAAGCAATAGAACGTGATGATGGAACTCTGGCACAAGAAGAGGGAGAAATTAAACAAGAACTCAAGATCTACTTCGAAAAGCTGCTGAATGGAGATACAGAAAACATAACAACGGATAGAGGAGAGCCAAGTCGAGGAACCACAACTGAACCACCAATTACATGGCTTGAGGTTGAAAATGCGCTCAAGAGCATGAAGAAAGGAAAGGCAGTGGGCGTAGATGAACTAAGTGCAGATATGCTGAAAGCAGCGGGAGTTCCAGGAATCCAATGGCTCTATAGACTGCTCAACAAGATATGGGAGGAAAATACTATTCCTGAGGACTGGAAGATGGGCATCATTGTACCTCTGTTCAAGAAAGGAAGCCGACGAAAATGTACTAATTACCGTGGTATCACACTACTGTCTCATGTCCTGAAAATATTGGAAAAAATAATAGAGACCAGAATCAGAGATATTGTTGAACCAATTTTGGAAGAAGAGCAGTATAGTTTCAGACCAGGAAGGTCAACTACAGACCTTATATTTGCAATTAGGATGTTAATGGAAAAATACTGGGAGAAGAACAAGCCTTTATTCCTAATATTTTTGGACATTGAGAAAGCATACGATAGTGTACCAAGGGAAAGAATTTGGCAATGCATGAAAGAACTTCAAGTGCGAGACAGCCTCATAGACAAAGTGAAAATGTTGTATAGTGGGAACAGAAGCTGTATTCAAGTAGGATGTGGTTTGTCGGACTGGTTTGAAACAAAGAGAGGGGTGCAGCAGGGCAGCTCATTGTCACCACTTCTATTTATTATTGTAATGGATGTAGTAATGAAATCTATTAAAAGGAAAGAACACGGAGATATCAAAGCCTTCACATTTGCAGATGATGTTGCGATCTGGAGTGACTCAGACGATGAATTGGGAGAGAGAATACAAAGCTGGAATGAGGAGTTTAAGAAATATGGTTTAAACATCAGCAAGACCAAGACGGTGGTGATGAAAGTGTATGGGGAAGGAGCAGAACCAATAGTCATGTTAAATGAAGCTCAACTGGACAGCGTTCCAGTTTTCAAATACTTGGGTAGCGTTATATCAAATGACAACCTAGCAAAACATGAGGTGAACAATCGAATCAATAAGGCAGCACAATTTTACCACCAGGTAAGACACCTGCTGTGGGATGAGCAAATACCCATGAAAACAAAAATGACATTGTACAAGTCCTATTATACACTAATTCTTACATACAGTCTCGAAACCACAACACTGACCAATAGAGATAATTCCAAACTTCAGGCAGCTGAAATGAAATTCCTACGCACTATGATCCAGAAAACCAGGAGAGACAAGATTAGGAATGAGAAAATTAGAGAAGAAGTAGGAATAGACAATTCTCTCCTAAATAAGATTCAGATATCAAGACTGAAGTGGTTTGGTCACATGAAGAGGATGCCAGTAAACAGAACTGCAAGGAAGGAATTTGACAGAAAGGTAGAAGGAAGACGACCCATGGGAAGGCCACGAAGGAAATGGATAGATTTAGTTAAGAGCGATGTAATGCTGAGAGGTCATGATTGGGACAAGTTGGTGGAGGAAGAATGGTACAAGGACAGGATGAGATGGAGGAGGCTCATATACCACACCCGGGAAACTGGAGATGGTTTAGGATGATGATGATGATGAACGTCATTCTTGCTTCAATTTTAAACATTCTTAACTAAGTTATGATATTTATATGTCAATTTTTAGCAATCTGCTGAGGATGATCCAATTAGGATCAAAACACATATAGATGTGACAAATGTGTAATTTTTTTAAAATTCTCATTATACCATAATATGGTTGAATAAGAAGGATGCTGTTTGATAGTAAATCATTGTTATAGTGATTTAAAGATTATTAGTTTAGCTGTCAATACAAAAACATGAAATTTAAATCTTGTGGTACTTGAAATCTTATGAATAATTATTCTTAAAATATTCAGAATGATGTTGATCAGCAGGGAATATGGCCTGAAAATTAATAGAATTAAGACAAAGGTGATGATTGTCGACAGACAGAAAGCCAACCAACCGAGTGCGAGAGAGGTTGTTGGTTTTCTAGATTGTCCAGAAATTTGTCTAGCTGGGCTCCATGATTTCTAATACATGAGGGTGTTTCAATGAAATCAGAACGGCGAGGGCAGCCATCACAAAGCTAAATAGAATTTGAACGGCCGTACAGTTACAAAGAACACAAAAATACAACTAGCTTACTCTTTCATATTGCTCACTGCCATCTATGCAGTCAGAAAGGAGGAAAATGGAGAGCTCTGAATTTCTTGAACGGAACACCAAACTAATATGTCTGTGCTGGAAGAAGTAGGAATTCAGACTAGGCTTCTCGAGTGGATCACCCAGGCTGACCTGTGGTACTTTAGACACATTGCCAGAATAAGCTTGTGGTGGAGGAAAGAGACCGCGAGCAGACAACCATTCAGTGGGGAAATTCTTTCACGAGGCTACCCATATAGTAACAAACCTCCAGGCATGCAAAAAGAAAATCAGGACAGTAAAAACAGGTAGAGGACTCGAGAGAGAACTCTCCAAAAAATAAATATTCACCGAATTACAATAATAGAAATGTTTTTTTTTGCTATTTTGCTTTACGTCACACCGACACAGATATGTCTTATGGCGACGATGGGACAGGAAAGGCCTAGGAATTGGAAGGAAGCGGCCGTGGCCTTATTTAAGGTACAGCCCCGGCATTTGCCTGGTGTGAAAATGGGAAACCACGGAAAACCATCTTCAGGGCTGCCGACAGTGGGGCTCGAACATAATAGAAATTAAAGTATAATTGTTCATTTTCTGTGCTGTGATTTTAATTTCAAAAAACCACATTATAAAATACTTAAAATTTCGAGTAAGGTGGTAAAGTTGTGCTCGATTTGTCCAGAAGCACATGGGTTTGATTCCCCATCACGAAGTTGAAAAAGTTAGAAATTAGATTTCCACTTCTTGAGAGGCACATGGCCCTAAAGTTTACTCAGCTTACACCGAGAATAAGTACCAAGTTGATTTCTGCCAGGCATAGAGCTAACCACTGTTAACACCGAGGTTACAGATAGTGAAAGCCTTTCCCTTCCTCTACGTCAAGGGCTTTTGAGTTTCAATAGATGAAATATACCTGGCTATATCTCTTCCCAAGCCTGATTGTGAAAGGGGGAGGAGGGATAGTGGTATAATACCTCAAAAAAAAAAAAAGAGTCTTGGTTCAACTCTGATTGATCTCAGCAACAGTGGCGGTGGAGAAAAGTCTTTCAAAACAGCGAAGCTGATGGAAGAGACACCCTTTCTTTCAATCCCAAATTAAAGGTCATCAAGTAGCATCTGCATTTCAGTGGAGTGACCCCAATTCCTGCTGGCAGTAGCTTTAAACTGCCCAACTTAAAGTAGGGGTGACAGGCTGGTCAGTAAACTTGGTCACACTTTGTGGTTTTGGAATGTCAGTTATATTATCCAGCAATACTAGGACATTCTCCACAGGCAACAAGTGTTGGCCTTGCCTGACTAATGTGAGAAATATGCAAGGACTAATGGCTTGAAGGTGAAGTTAGCACAACCAAAGGAGGTAAGGATGTTATGGATTGGGACGCTAATAATCCATGAACTTGCTGCAATGTCGAGTGTGCAGGAGGTGAAATGGGAAGGCCAAAACCAAGTAGCATCAGCGGCAGGTACAAGCTCAATTGCCATGGCACCACATCCCAGCTTGACATGGCCATTGTTGTCAGTGCTGAACTGCATAACCAAGTCACTGAAGAGTGTAGTCATTCCGCTCGCCTTATGACTAGTTGGGACCTGTTCCCTATGCATCTCAAACAGGCTGCGGTGTGGATGAGAAAGGTTCATTTTGGGAAGAACTGCATAACCACATTGCCTTGGGTCCTGCTGAAGACCTGCTGGTGTTATGAAGTGACCTGAATGGACACGTTGGGATTGTTCAAGATGGATAGAACTGCCACGAGAACCAAGGGTATAAATATAACAGTGACAGACCAAATTCTTAATTTTGGTGAAGCGTGCAATATTTTCATCAGTAACACCTTTTTCAAGAAGTTCACCAGCCTTTTGATCACCTATACCAGCAGTGAAAATTGGAGTCAGATCGACTTCATTGTAGTGCACGTATGCTACCTCCCAGTTGTTTTGATCAATACAAAAGTGATTCCGTCTGAATGCCTGGCTACACAGGGTAAACTGCTGGTCACCGATATGAAAGTATGCGTACAAAGTAGTGGTGTTGTGAAGGGCCCAGTGACAATCAAATGGTAGACACTGCAAGAACACAAGATCACTATTATTAAAAACTTCAGCTTTTCTGTGATAAATCTAGAATTGATTGAGGATACATGGACCACTTTATGTGAAGCTGTTCCTTACTACAGCAAAAACCATCCTGAGCATGAAGCCTGGCCAACAATGCACAAACAGGTATGACTTTGGATAGAGGAAGTCCAGATAAAGGAGATTGTGCATAAAAACTGGTTCAGGGATAAGTCTAATGAGAAATGACAGAAGTACATTGTCACCAGGAGAGAAGCTAGGAAGGCAGCGCTATGGAAACTTACACGAGCATCTTGATTTGAAGCAGGGTGAAAGGAGCATATTTCAGCTGGCAAAAGCATCCAAATCAGCCCGGGAGATTGAACACTATATATGCCTCAAAGATAAACATGAGCAAAGATGCAGGACAAGCGTGAAATCTTGCAGTGGTGGTAGTAGCATTTCTACGAGATATGTAATGCCAGGTGACTCTGCATGCTGGGTCCACTTTCACAAATCTCAGTTGAAGATGTTGGTAGAGCGAAGAGCAGCATGATACATTTGATGACTTGTTAGTGGACTTCTGGAAGCTAAAGGAGCTGAGCAACTCTGCTACTGCCTGGCTAGCAGTGACATTGTAGACTGCGGTCAGGCACCTGCAGAATGGACTGTGCTGTTTTTTACAGGAGTTTAATAGGCTGAGCATTTTGTCTTTGCACGTACACATTATACAGTTCATCGGATGAGCAACTGTTGCACTCTCTTGACTACATCCAAGCTCGAAGAAAAATAGTCTGTTGCATTCATTTTTATTTTATTACTTTTAGAGAACTTGGAAGAGTATGTAATGAAATTAAAATATGTTTATCATATATGTACATTTGCATTTGTTTATAAGATTGATCAACTAAGGAGAAATGAGGGCACAAAGTGTGGTGGAATACGGGAAGTATCCACAGTGCGGGGAAGTCCCAAGCTGTTCTGCATTGGCAGTCAGTGCGAAAGAATTGGAGCAAGAACCATCACGTGGTGTGAAATACATAAGAGGAACACTGCTCAGAACTGATCATAGGCAGTGCATTGTGACTGTGCTCAATAAATTAAGTGAATATAATCCAGATTTAGCAGTAAAAGAGGTAGGGCCGTGCGCGTAGAGGCGCGCGGCTGTGAGCTTGCATCCGGGAGATAGTAGGTTCGAATCCCACAATCGGCAGCCCTGAAGATGGTTTTCCGTGGTTTCCCATTTTTCACACCAGGCAAATGCTGGGGCTGCACCTTAATTAAGGCCACGGCCGCTTCCTTCCAACTCCTAGGCCTTTCCTATCCCATCGTCGCCATAAGACCTATCTGTGTCAGTGCGACGTAAAGCCCCTAGCAAAAAAAAAATAAAAGAGGTAGAAAAACCAGAATTGTGTCAGTTACGTCCGTAACGAGCGGTCACAGTTTAGAAGACGGGCAAATTAACAACTGCAGATAACTGGAAGCATTGCATTCGACACACCACCGAAGAAGACCAGATGAAGCAGCTGGAGGGTCTAGCAGATGATGTTATGGAAAAGCTTATCATCACTGATAGCAGCCAGACAGTAATGAGATATGGACGACTGAGCAAGGTAAACACATGTTCATGGAATTCTTACTTTATGACCACAATTGCTTGTATTTCTTGTGTTTTCGATAGATGTTGTTATATGATTTTCTACAGTTCCAGCTGACATGTTCAGTCATGATATATCAGGGTAGGAAATCTCCAAGGTAATAAGTGATACAAATTTCAGCATGAAAGCTAGATGTTTGACTTATTGTTATTATAGTAGGTTAGAGAATACTGGGGGCATTTGAGTCTGTCGTCCTGATGTCTAAGTGAGTTCTTTTATTAATTTGAAATAAATAATGTAATCATTTTCTCGTACTTCAGCAGAAAAGATCTTTGTAAATTTCTGTGATTAGTTTCAAACAGCTCAAAAACTCTTCCTTGTTCACCTTAGGTATTGTACACAATTATATTAAGTCAGAAGTTCAAATCTTCGCACTGTTGTATATGATGCCTACATCTGAACACGAGACATTGACGGGGTGGAGCTTCATGCTACGCACTCGTTAAATCACAATTTGTTTCATTTGTGGAGGTGTACAGGTACCATGTTTACGTCAGGATTAAACTCTCGTGAAAACCAGCAAATGGGCACAACAGTACTTATGTTCAGGAACAACGAAGACCCAGCACCGTATTCAGATTATCCCCCAAGTACGGCTTCTATTCAGTACAATGAAAATCTTTGAATTGATTAGTGCCTTTGTTGACTACAAGAGGACATGACAGCACAGAGAGGTCAAAGTTGCAGCAGGTGCAGGAGTCGACAAAGATAACTGTGAGGGGTACCAGATCCAGGAACGGCTCTCCAGGGAGTTTGAAGTGCAGAGAGGGTTGAGGCAAAGCAACGCGTTTTCAAACCCCCCCCTGTGCTGTGTAACCTCTGTCTGGAGCACGTTATGCGTCAAATACCACTGAACCAGAACCCTCCAGTACCTGGCCTTCGCAGACGACGACGTCCTGCTTGGAAGAAGTGCAAACGGTAGCTCTGCAGCCCATGAATGAGGGATCACAACATCTGGGCTTGCAGATCAGTAAGGACAAAACCAAATACAGTGTGAACACTCGAGACAATGCAAGATTTCACGGAATGAGAGGCTTGGAATATGCATGACTGAGGTCAGCGAGGAGATAAAGACGAGAGTGGCAGTTGGAACCAGGTGTTATTTTGCCTTCCAAAAGTTACTGAGGAATGCAGTTCTCTCAAGAAGGTTGAAATTCACCGTGTACCCAGTTATAATCTGTCTGGTGCTGGTCTATGCATGCATAAGTACAACAGGAACTTTCAACGGGTGTGGGTACAAATGTGATTTATTATGTGTTCAGGAAACACATAGGTACATTCATCAACGACGCCCTAAGATCCGAGGAATGAAATTAGTGGATGAAAGACCTCACGGCCAGTATGGTAGTGTCATCTTTGCCAAACCATATCTGAAGATTCTTATGACTTCCATCACAGAACAAAATAATGTTGAAATAATTACTGTAGAAGTTAGTAACCTTCTAATTTCCTCTGTCTACAAGCCTCCCAATGAGGAATTCTCATTTAATCCTCCTGCTAATTTCAGTGGTTATTGTTGGTAATTTCAATAGTCATAGCACTGTTTGGGGCTATTCTCAAAATGATTCAAATGGAGATGTCGTACTAGAGTGGGCAGAACTGCATCGACTATCCTTGATCCGTGATAATAAACTTCATCTTTTAATAGTGGTAAATGGCAACGTGGATACAACCCTGATCTTATTTTTGTGAGCGAGAAATTAGCTAATCGAAGCATAAAGTCAATTTGTACACAGATTTTTCACACATAACACTGCCCAATTATGTGTCAGTTGGTACCGGCAATCCACCCACACACTGTGCACCCCAGGCGAAGGTACAATTTCAAGAAGGCAGTCTGGCAAAAGTTCACCACAATGCTGGATGAGAGAGGATTACAACAGTTGATCCCGTTCTAGAGGCATATGAAGAGTTCTTGGAAGTCATCCAGTATTTCTCCAGAAAAGCTATTCCTAGAGGATGTAGGACCAGTTACATTCAACATCCATTTTGCTGAAAGAATATCAAGATCTTTTCAAAAAAGATCCTTTCAGTGATGAAACTATCCACAGCGGACAGCGTGTTATTTCCTCCATTTTAGAATCCAAACGTAACCAGTGGATTAAATTAATGGAAGAGCTGGATATGGGAAGAAACAGTTACAACGCGTGGAGGTTACTTAGACACCTCAGTAATGATACAACTAAGACCTTAGTACATACCAACGTTTCTGCAAATCAAATAGCTAGTCAGCTCATGGAGAGCGGCAAATCAAATAAAGCTGGGAGAGGATCAAAACAAAAAGAAGAAAAGCTGACTAATCAGGAAAACAGCATTTCCTCTAACCAGTTTGCTATGGAAGATCTACATAGATCGCTGAATAAATGCAAAAATGGTAAGGCAGCAGGTCTTGATGACATTTGTATTGAGCAACTCAAAAGATTTGGTCCTGTCAGTGGCTCTTGGACTTATTCAACAACTGCATCAAATATTGCAAAATTCCTAAACTGTGGAGAAAAGCAAGAGTTATAGCAATACTTAAACCTGGCAAGAATGCAAGTAATCCGAAGAACTACCGACCAATCTCTTTGTTGTGCCATTTCTACAAAATCTTGGAAAGAATGATTCTGGACAGACTATCTGAAGTGATAGAACCATTACTCATACCAGAACAAGCCGGCTTTCGACCAGGGAGAAGTTGTACTTCCCAAGTACTGCACCTCACACAATATATATTCTCCCGTCACTGAGAGAACCGAACCTGATGTAAACAAAGAAAAAAGTGTATCCGTATGTATCCATCTGCAGTCTAAACGCTGATTGGAGAAATGGAGAGTTGCTATTGTAGCCCCTGTGTATAAAGGAAAGGGTGATAGACATAAAGCTGAAAATTACAGGCCAGTAAGTTTGACATGCATTGTATGTAAGCTTTGGGAAGGCATTCTTTCTGATTATATTAGACATGTTTGTGAAATTAATAACTGGTTCGATAGAAGGCAATTCGGTTTTAGGAAAGGTTATTCCACTGAAGCTCAACTTGTAGGATTCCAGCAAGATATAGCAGATATCTTGGATTCTGGAGGTCAAATGGACTGTATCGTGATTGACCTGTCTAAAGCATTTGATAGGGTGGTTCATGGGAGACTACTGGCAAAAATGAGTGCAATTGGACTAGACACAAGAGTGACCGAATGGGTTGCTATATTTCTAGAAAATAGATCTCAGAGAATTAGAGTAGGTGAAGCTTTATCTGACCCTGTAATAATTAAGAGGGGAATTCCTCAAGGCAGTATTATCGGACCTTTATGTTTTCTTATATGTATAAATGATATGAGTAAAGGAGCGGAATCGGAGGTAAGGCTTTTTGCGGATGATGTTATTCTCTATAGAGTGATAAATAAGTTACAAGATTGTGAGCAACTGCAGCGTGACCTCGAAAATGTTGTGAGATGGACAGCAGGCAATGGTATGTTGATAAACGGGGTTAAAAGTCAGGTTGTGAGTTTCACAAATAGGAAAAGTCCTCTCAGTTTTAATTACTGCGTTGATGGGGTGAAAGTTCCTTTTGAGGATCATTGTAAGTATCTAGGTGTTAATATAAGGAAAGATCTTCATTGGGGTAATCACATAAATGGGATTGTAAATAAAGGGTACAGATCTCTGCACATGGTTATGAGGGTGTTTAGGGGTTGTAGTAAGGATGTAAAGGAGAGTGCATATAAGTCTCTGGTAAGACCCCAACTAGAGTATGGTTCCAGTGTATGGGACCCTCACCAGGATTACCTGATTCAAGAACTGAAAAAAATCCAAAGAAAAGCAGCTCGATTTGTTCTGGGTGATTTCCGACAAAAGAGTAGTGTTACAAAAATGTTGCAATGTTTGGGTTGGGAAGAATTGAGAGAAAGAAGAAGAGTTGCTCGACTAAGTGGTATGTATGTCTCAAGTATTATTACAATATTATAAGTCCACCTGTTCAATACAATACAATATGATCCACTATTTCATATGGTCAAAAAATTTTATACATAATACATAAAAGTCAATGGTACATGTTTCACCCTCCTTACGGGCATCATCAGCCTATATCAATCTTAAAAATAATACATGTAGAGTCATTCTAATCTTATAAATTATAGGTTAAAATGTTGAAAATGATTTCGTAAAACATTATACAATAACATCTAAAACAACGATAATGCACCAAAGTATGTTAAAAGAGAGTAAATTAACAGTTTTGAAGATTAAAACGTGATTAAACATGAAATTTTGAGAGTTTAAAACTAAAATGGATCCTTTTTTTATAATATCATTAAGACTGTGATGGCCTTGAGTGTAAACACAATCATCAAAGGGGGATGTTTCTTCAGTTCCCAAGTTTGAATCCAAGATGATGCCCGTAAGGAGGGTGAAACATGTACCATTGACTTTTATGTATTATGTATAAAAATTTTTGACCATATGAAATAGTGGATCATATTGTATTGTATTGAACAGGTGGACTTATAATATTGTAATAATACTTGAGACATACGTCAACTTCAATACGGAACCAAAATGAGAATAGTTACTTGTAAGTGGTATGTTCCGAGCTGTCAGCGGAGAGATGGCGTGGAATGACATTAGTAGACGAATAAGTTTGAATGGCGTTTATAAAAGTAGGAAAGATCACAATATGAAGATAAAGTTGGAATTCAAGAGGACAAACTGGGGCAAATATTCATTTATAGGAAAGGGAGTTAGGGATTGGAATAACTTACCAAGGGAGATGTTCAATAAATTTCCAATTTATTTGAAATCATTTAGGAAAAGGCTAGGAAATCAACAGATAGGGAATCTGCCACTTGGGCAACTGCCCTAAATGCAGATCAGTATTGATTGATTGAAACACTGGGCTACTCCCGGACACATGGCAGGAACCACGTGGGCAGTCTTGAAACTGTCGTTACTTTGCGTGATTGCGGCGATTACATCAGGATTAGTTTTACATAGACTGTTGCCGGATACCACTGACGTCAATATGTACAGTAGTTGACAGGCAATTGTGATACGGATTACGGCACAAATTATATTCGCTGTCCATGAAAAATAAACAACAATGAATGATAAATGGCATCTCGATATTTAACATATCAGAAAAGAAAGGTAGATTTGAATTTATGGCCGAAACATAAATACGTAATAAATCAATCATAACAGCGCATATAAGTAAAACACACATTTAATATTCTAATCAAGTAAAATTCTAGCGAGAAACTTAGAAGAGGCAATATTAAAACAATAAAATGTACAGTACCGGTACTTTACCTAATCAGAATACGATAAAGGACGAACGCCTTCCTATTAAGCGCTTCTTCGATTTCCCAGGTGTTCTTACCAATCCTTGGTGCAGTCGTTCGCTACGCGGCGGTATTAATGCTCCACTCCGAAACACAAGTGTACTGGGATGTCAGCTTCGCAAATTCTTTAAAGCTAAAGTCGAGTACGGTATTTCTTACAAAATTTATGAAACACATTTAATGCAATTGCCTTCTCGCCACTTTTCAAAGGTTTCCCTTTGCGATGCTTAACGAACTCAATTCGGTGATCCAGATTGCACAAGAACAAGTAATGTCTCACTCACTCACTCACTCACTCATGCACTGTACTGCTTGCTTCCTAAGTTCACAGCTTAACAAAATGGCGGGTCAAGCATGAGCGAATGCGTCCCTTGTGCTCTTCAATTTGAAATGCTTGTTTATATTAAATAACATTGAATACAAATAGTTTTTTGTATATTTCTCTGACTTAAATTATTTGAGGAATTATATTTCGGACATTTTGCATCTAGGATCGCATTAGCCATGATGTGGCTAACATACTAGTTTCATGTCTCCGTGTAGGTGTCCCGCGGCAGCACTAACCAATAAACGTCAACCCAAGCACGTGTTTATATTTACATCACGACTGGTTCTCTGGGTGAAATCTGTATAGAAGACGGCTATGAAAGTCATTGGAGTAGTTTTTTTTTACTTGACATCAGCCTACGATACAGTTAATCACCATATACTGCTTCGTAAAGTGCATAGTATAACTAAGGACTATAAACTCACCCAAATGATTGAGTGCTTTCTACAGAAGGTTTTTTTGTTGAATTCCAAGGCCAGAGGAGTAGATGGAGGAACTTAAAGAATGGCCTTCCACAAGGGAGTGTGCTAGCTCCTATACTTTTCAACATCTACACCAACGATCAGCCTCGCCCACAAGGGACAAAGAGCTTTATTTATGCAGATGATGTCGCTCTGACAGCTCAAGAGGAAATGTTTGAACTTGCTGAAGAGAAGCTCTCCCATGCTCTACAAATTCTAAGTGGTTATTACCAAGAGAACCAACTAAAGCCAAACCCATTAAAAAAAAACCAAGTCTGTGCCTTCCACCTAAAAATCGACAGACAGCGAGAAAATTGGAAGTGATTTGAGAAGGTAAAATATTGGAACATTGCTTCACTTCCAAATATCTAGGAGTAACTCTTGACCGAGCACTAACCTATAGAACACACTGTCTGAACACCAAAAGAAAGGTATTTGCAAGGAATGATATTATTCGGAAATTATCGGGTTCAAATTGGGGGGGCGCATCCTCTGCTTTTAAGAACTTCAGCAATAGCCCTCTGTTATTCAGCAGCAGAATACGCCTGCCCTGTCTGGTGTAGATCTAGTCGTGCTAATCAAGTGGATGTCACCTTAAATGAGATCTGCAGACTTATTACAGGATGTTTGAGATCTACACCACTTGATAAAGGTTATTGTCTAGCAGGTATCCCACCTCCAGATATTCGCCGTGAATGTGCATCCAGACCGGAGAAATCGAAAGCACTGAACCTGACGACCCATACTTTATATGGGTACCAACCAGCAACCCAACGGCTCAAGTCAAGGAAAAGCTTTCTCCATACAACTGAAAGCCTCACTGAACCACTATCAAACTTCAGAGTGAATTCATGGCGTTCCAAATCCAGCCACCTTGCAGGATGGATGACGCCTTCCAAAAGACTTCCTTCAGGCCATGAGCAGAGCTGGTCAACATGGAAGATGCTCAACAGGTTGTGTTCAGGAGTTGGAAGAACAAAGACCAACATGAGAAAGTGGGGTTTTGTCTGTGACTCCACTCTATGTGAATGTGGTGAAGAACAGACAATGAGCCATCTTCTTGTTTGTAACATGTGTCCAACTACTTGCTCTCTCCAGAATGTGATCGACGCTACCTAGGAAGCATGTGAATTAGCTGCATATTGGTCACACCACATTTAATTAAATTTGTATTTATGTAAAGCTTAATCACATCATTACCTACCATCTTCAAAAATGATTAATGGTTATAGTACTAGATTTGTTATTGTCGTGATATTACTGTAAGTTATAATGTATGTTTCTGACACGATTAAATAAATAAATAAACGGACGTGGGAGGGAAAGATCTGCAGCGTGGTTCACGATCAAAGAGAGGGAAGAAGTATATGCTCTATACAGTGACCTCGAGGTTGTCGCAGATGCCAAAATGAGGAGATTTTGGTACCTCGGGCACATCATTAGGATGGACCAGGACTGAGCAACAGAGAAGATCCTCCACCAACATTCTGGCAGCCGGTCAACAAAAACGGGGAGACCAAGGGCTGGATAGCGTCTCGAGGGGTCTGAAGGTGTTGGGGATCCGGGGCCGGAGAAAGAGAGCTCTGGACCGAAATAAGTGGTGAGTGCGCCTGTCAACTTTGTGAATGACTGCGGCACAATTTGTGCTATTTTTGCTCCTGCAGAAACATTGAGAAAAGAAAAAGGCACTACACATAGCTTTCCTCGGTCTGGAAGAAGAATCAGGTGTTCTATGCATTGCATGACCATGAGATTTCTGAGCTGCTTGTGCAACACAGTGCGATCTCCTGCAGGAAATGGTTCAGCACTCTCGTTGTTGCTCGAAGACACTTATCACATGGTCTTTTGCTAGCAACTACCGCCAGTGAAGAGTTAAAATGACAAGTTGGCCGGCTTGGTCACTGTCTAAACATTGCAGAAACAGAGTGCCTCTGTCAAAACAACCAAGTGGCAGCAGGAATGGTGATATGCGGGCAATGGCTGCAATGGAATTTGCATTTTATAATTTGATTACATATTGGCGTCAACTATTCAAATGATCAGGAGATGTAATAATTCACCTTTTCAATACATACGATTAGTGAAATTAGATCACTAACACATATAAGAGCAGATAATGGTTCGGGACATATAATATTGAATAATTTATGTGTAATTAAAAGTTATTCTTACACATCAAAAACCTCTATGTTTTGATGTACAGGAAACCACACTGAAATGATGTTACTAAGTCAAGGAAGTAGCCTTCCCTAAAGAATTAAAATACCCGGTAAATATTAAGTACATATTTATGATGAATAACAATGAAAAAGCCTGTGGGCTGTGTAATGTACTGATGCTAATATGGAAGGCTGTGTGATAATACTACTTAGTAACATCAATTCACTGTGGTTTTCTATATGTCAAAACAAAGAGGGTTTAAATTTACCTTTTCAGCTTGCAGTTTAACACTTTCAACACTGCCATATTTTAACAGTGAACTGCGTCTTACACAACAGCGAAACATGGTACATACCTGATTTGAAGGTGTCAGCCATCCAAAATGAAGATGTTAATCAGGAAGTACATATCTCATCATCATTTCCCATTATCCAGCTGTAGCCGGGTAAGGACAAATATGGCTCCTCTCCACTTTCTTTGATCTTTCCACCACTCCTCCTCCAACACTGTGTCTCAGTCCAGGTTTCTTTATCTAATACTGCATTGGATTGTGTTCTTCCATCTCAATCATGGTCATCTGCGGCCTCTCCTTCCTTGCATTTGCATTTCCATCACCTTTTTTTTTTTTTTGGCTTTATGTGCCCAAACCATCTTAGTTGGCTCTTCTCTATTCGGTCAGTTTTTTCCACTCCAATTTCTTCCCGGATTTTCTCATTCCTTATTTTGTCACTTCTACTCTTCTATATTATACTTCTCAAGAACTTCATTTTGGCTGCCTGTATTTGATTCTCATCCTTCTTTGTCATTGTCCAAGTTTCTAATCCGTAAGTTGTTATGGGTACGTAGTATGTCTTGTACATAGTATCCTTTGCTTCCATTGGCACATCTTTGTCCCATAACATGTTTCTTACACTATGATAGACACCGCTTCCAGCTTGAATCCTCTTACTAATTTCAACATCCATTCGAGCATTCTCCATTAATTCACTCCCCAGGTATTTGAACGTCTCCACTTCTTCCAGGGCCTTGTCTGCAAGTCTAATCTGACCTTTCCCTTCTCCCCTCTAGTCATATACAAGAGTTTTATTCTTTTCTGCACTTATTTTCAATCCACATTCTTTGTTCTTCCCATTCACCACATCCAACTGTTCTTGAACGTTCATGTCCTCTTCTCCCCAAATCACAATATCATCTGCAAATAACATGTTTATTTCTCTTCCTCCATATGCTGCTTTTGCAGTTCTCACGATGTCATCCATTACTATTGTAAACAGGATTGGCGATAGAACACTTTCCTGTCGCAGCCCGCTATTGATTTTGAGCCAACTTGTCCTGCAAACTTGTGTTTGCACGCAACTACAACATTCCTTGTACATTGCCATGATCATTTTTATTAATCCCTGTCCAATTCCTTCTTGCACCAGACTGTCCCAAACTTTCGTCCTGGGGACACTGTCATATGCCTTTTCAGTGTCAATGAATGTCATCATCATATCATTCCCATACTCCCATTGCTTTTCCATTAGTTGTCTCATAATGAAAATGGGCTCTATTGTTGACCTTCCACTTCTGAAACCAAACTGATTGTCCTGTATCTGATTCTCAACCCTCAACCTTATTCTACTTTCCAGTATCCTCTCCATTATCTTAGCAACATGGAATATTAGAGTAATTCCCCTGTAGTTCTTCAATACTTTCTTATTGTCTTTCTTGAAAATTGGGATGATTATTCCTTTTCGCCAATCCTCAGGGACCTCCTTATTCTCCCAGACAATCGTGAGAAAACTCGGTATGTCCACTGCAGGCCTACAGCTCAGCTGCCTTTATCATCTCCATTGAAAATTCATCTATTCCAGCAGTTTTTCCATTCTTCATCTTTCTTACTGCCATTTCAATTTCATTAATTGTAATTTCTTTATCCATTTCTTCACCAACTAGTTGCCTTTCCTGGTGGCCCGTTGAATGACTGTCATTAGTTCTCCAGTTCAGCAACTTCTCAAAATACTCTCTTCATCTATTTCTTATTTCTTCTGGCTTTGTTAATATTATGCTGCCTTGATCTGTCACAAATCTGGTGTTTACTCGATCTCTCTTTTTGTTTCTTAACCCTTTGACCGCCAGCCTCATACGCTCCTATACCGCCAAGGCTTAATGAGTACTTTTTACCATGCAGTAAATTATTCGTAATAACTTCTGTTCAATTTATGTAAATTGGATGGGCATTTTTTTGTTTTGAAGGTAATGCTTCAAGCATTTTATTGATGTAAATTAATGCATCTTTATTTTATACATTTTTATTTTAGGAAGTGATAATTCAAATAAATATTTCCTTTGTTTGAAAGAAACTGGCTTCGGTGGTGGGGTCATGTGAGGCGAATGAAGGAGGATAGGTTACCTAGGAGAATAATGGACTCTGCTATGGAGGGCAAGAGAAGCAGAGGGAGACCAAGACGACGATGGTTAGACTCGGTTTCTAACGATTTAAAGATAAGAGGTATAGAACTAAATGAGGCCACAACACTAGTTGCAAATTGAGGATTGTGGCGACGTTTAGTAAATTCTCAGAGGCTTGCAGACTGAACGCTGAAAGGCATAACAGTTTATAATGATAATGTATGTATGAAAGAAAAGTATTTCATAAACAAAAAAAGTTAAGAAAAAATATTTTTATTATCAAAATCTGCATTATTTTAGAGAGGTGGTGTTTCCTATGTTACATATAAAAAAATAGAGCTTTATGCACAATATTACAGTTACAATATTTTTATTATTATTATTATTATTACATTAACGTGAAATTTTCTCATCTTACATTATGTGCAAATGCTGCAGTTCCTGGTTCGCTTTAAGTAAAAAATGTCTATTGCACACAGACTTTACACTCAGAAATTCACTTTTTGCCTTAAAAATATAATACAAGAAACTAACTTGCTAATATTTACACATGTTTATGACGTGTTCTAGCAAATGTGCTTAGGGAGGACACAAAGGGTGTACACCCTTCTTACACTGTTTACAAATATATCTGGTCTCTTTTCCGTTTACCACCTTGACTAGTACTAATCTTTCTGAATACGGAAAAGTTGTGTTCCTTTCTTTTTTTGGTAAAATAGTAAAGGTTCATTACCCACCCGCGGGGGCTGAATTGCCGCTTGGCCACCAAGCCACTCGGCAGCAAGTTCCTCAACTAAACTTGTTGTATATAGTCTTATTTAATCCAATACTAGTCCAAAACATGTATTATACATTATTAAAACGAATAAATAACTTGGAAAGTATTTTTCCGGAACGTCCGATCACCGTTGGCGGTTAAAGGGTTAAGTACCATACAGTAATTTCTTGTTGCCCTACGTATCATCTCTCAATTTCTGTGTGAATAAGGCCCAGCTTTTCCTCTTTTCTTCCTTCACTACATCTTGGCCAAATTCTTTGCCTCCACATATTTTCTTCTACTTTCTTCAGTCTTAGATGTTTTCTATGCTTTCCATGCCATTTTCTTTTCCTTCACTTTAATCTTTACCCTATCATTCCACCAGTGTGTCTCTGTGTCTTTCACATTTCCTGATGTTCTACCACATACCTTTTCTGCACATCCAACCAGTACTTTCTTAAATCTTTTCCATTCATCTTCAACATTCCCCATCTCCATCCTGGGTACCAAGGGTATTATTTCCCTTTGAAATTCTTCTTGTATGCTTTTCTCCTTCAACTTCCATACTTTAACTCTTTTCTCTCTTCTTAATGGGGGTTTTTCAGTCTTTCCCACTTTCAGTTTTCCTATCACAACTCTATGATCTCCACCAAAGTCTTCTTCAGGCATGGCTTTAACATCTAAAAGGTTCTTCTGGTGTTCTTTATCTATGATTATATAATCGAACATGGTCTTTGTTCGTCTATCTCCCCAACTATATCTTGTAATCTTCTGACTGTTCTTCTTCCTAAACCAGGTGTTTCCAACAATCATTTGGTTCCTCATGAAAAAATCCACCAACAACTCGCCTTCTGGATTTATATTTCCATATCCAAAGGGCCCTACATCATCTTCCTTTCCTTGTCTTTCCATTCAAACTTGTGCATTTAGATCTTCCATCAATAGCACTTTCTTATCTTCTATCTGTCTCTCCACTTCCTCTAAAAAGTCCTCTAGATATTCATCTGTGCAACCCGTTTGTGGGACTTACACCTGAAATAGATCTTTCATGCCATTTTCAAAGTCGAGTCTCATCACCATTATCCTATCGCTGATACAGTTTGTAGATTCCACATATTCTTTAATATCCTTTCTAAGTATGATGGCTACTCCATTTTTAGCTTCAGGTCTTCCGCTGTAATACATCCTGTATCCTTCTTTCAGAGGAATCTCTCCTGTACCCAAGTATGGCTATATCTTTTTCTTTCATGAAGTCAACCAGTTCTTGTGTCTTTCCCAATGTACGGGAAAACTCGTTTACATTCATCTTATACCAATAAACCTCTTCAAACCATAAAAATGAATCTTACTGTGGCTATTTAAGCCACAAATAAACACATTTACATTTGAAATATAAAATAGTTTGTCTTGGTATAGTAGCCCTGAAAACATGCACTATGCACTTCTTGCACCACCATCTATTTTCTTTCTGCAGTACGGATGAACCATCAGCCTGTGTCTCTTTGTCTAAATGAAAAAATAAGCCCAAATTTCTGAAGTGAAATAATGCCAGTAAAAACTTGCATTCGAAAGTGACTTAACACATAACATCACTTGATATGTAATCTGGTTTGTAAGCAGAGTCTTCATCACTGAACCCGCTTCTCCTGATAAAATATCACTATCTTGAGGACATTTTGTACAGTAACACAGCGCGACAGATTTTGCGTGCTCAGCTCCCGGCACATGAGTGCTTTGGTAGAGGTCATGGCAAGGAGAAACTACCCTTTTGATCGTTTCAGTTTGAACTTCCCGATAACTCCTACTTCTAGTGGACACTAAACAAACTACTACCTTCAAGCAGGGGACGGCAACCGTACGGAATACATGCAGCTGCCTATAGATGTTCCTAATCATGGGATGAAACATGTACTTTTATGTGTGTTTGTGATCTAATTTCACTGATCGTATGAATTGAAGAGGTGGACTATTACATCTCCTAACCATTTCAATCAGCCTTATGCAAGAAGAAAACTACAAAAACCTATTGAACAATGATCCACCCAGTCGCATTACATGGAACTGAATGATGGCCAACCACCATCTCCATGTAATGGCTCGCTGGTCACTGAGAGTTCAACCATGTACCCAGTGCATGTCCATTTCAGAGAGGATGTGGTAGAGAAGTGGTTTACGCTTTACTAGTCTGTGTTGCTCGCCACCTCCCCGTCGTTACCCTGAAGATAGACATATTCGTGTAAATTGGTGTCCCAAAATTAAAATAGCAGACGATGCACCAATTCAGGGTGGTAGGTGAAACATACTTCAAGTGTGGTGTTTTCACTTACATTTTTTACATTATTATTTTGAAAGTGAAGTTAATCAAAAGATGGTAATATAATTCCTCTAAAATATATTTCTAGGTATTCAGTTTCTCACTGTTCACTGTTGCCAGGTTTATGGCCTAGTTTTTTTTTTTCTTTCTAATGTACTAAACATCTCAGTGTGTTAAGATTTTGTTAACATATTTTCTTATTTTCTCCATATGAATAGTAGATGTGTGACAAAACCCTAGGCTCACATAGGCTCACATTCTTATGCCCTTATATCTAGCCTAAACATCAAACGGTCATAATTCAGGAAAATATGTGTAGTGTTTGAGGAGAAATATCCTTGTCTTCTCTTCTGTTTTGAATGTTGTTAAGATGAAATTTTAAATAGACATGTTTCTAAATTAATATGGATCAATACAAGAATCCAGCCCTCAACTTAAATGAGATAAATGAAAAAAGAATATAATATGGGAAACTTCCATTCCGATTATTTGTAGTAAAAAACAAGACCAGAAGATTTGACAGTCATTACACTCAGTTTCACCCGCAAGTCCTGCTCCACCACATGTCGCACTGGACTCCACAGTCAGAGAACACAAGTAATAGAAGCAGGTCACATCAGATACTTACCTTAAAGATTTCCTGTAAGTCACCACTTTACAGACTAAAAACAGACGGTTCAACTTCAATAACAACAACTTATATTGTCATCCTATGACTGAACACATTAATTAACTCAATTGTGTACAGATATCAGTTGAACTGCATCAGGAGACAGCGGGCTTCCAGCTCAAAAACGGTTTTAACTTTCATCATATTGCCATTGATGCTTTCACGGCCCGTACTTATAGACATGATACTGTATAGGCTTTTGGGCTTATGCCGTGTCAAGCAAATAAGGTGAAATTCTGTACGTTTCTCAGAGAACTGTGCTCTGCGTCATCAGAAGAAATCTCAGCTGTCCACGAGAAAGGCTCCTTTAAGAAGCCAGATGAGCTGGTTTGGGGTGACTTAAAGGCCAAGTCACGCAGCTGTCAAATGGTGGTTCTTTAAAAGAAAAAGATCTATGTTGGAAACTTTTCAAGGAATAATAAATGGAGATGATGTGAGCATGTGCAACTAAGGTGAAGGATGATGGTGAAGAAGCCTTTCTCTTGGGCAGTCGAGATTTCTTCTGATGACGCAGAGCACAGTTTTCTGCGAAACGTAAAGAATTTCACCTTATTTACTTGACACGGCATAAGCCCAAAAGCCTATACAGTATCATTTCATCATGTTTTTTAAGGAAAAACTTTTTAACAATCACTTTATATTGTGTGTCTGATGTTTTTAGTGTGTGTTGTATATGACCCTACGCTGGGTCAAAACATGTCTATTTCAAATTTCATCTTAATAGCATGCCATGTAATGTTGACTAGGAGGATAATCAAATCAATTTTGTACAGTTTGTAAGAAGCAATCGATTTAACTCGTCGTTTATGTCCTTCTAAACCAATGATGATATGTACTTTTATTTTATTGCTGAAAATCATCTGGTACTTAAGAAACAGAAATTCCTGATGTTGTTTTGAAGAAATTTTATACAATATTTTTTATAGATCTACTAGACTGCAAATCTTCTTTCCCATCCAAATGCAGTAAGCAGTCTAGCTACCACTGTCATCACTGCTGCTGTCCTCGTAATCTCCGGCTATGTCCCTTTCACTCAAATGATTATTCTGTCAATCTCAGCATCCTTAGTTGCACATGCTCACATCATCATCTCCATTTATTATTCCTTGAAAAGTTTTGACTTAGATCTTCTTTTTCTTTTAAAGAACCACCATTTGACAGCTGTGTGACTCGCCCCAAACCAGTTCATTTGGATTGAGATCTGGGTGGTAAGGTGGTAGGCGCAAAGTAGCTAAATACTTATTCGTGAGGAGTGCTTTAATGAGTTCACCCGTACTCTTCGTGGCATCGAATGAAACCACTGAACTATATTGTTTTCTAGAGAAGCTTGAGTAGGCATGTTGTTTCTGTCATTGCAGTGGTATATTTTGTTATCCATGAGGAGAGATGAGAATTATATGCACTAAAAACAGTTAAAATAGACAGGCATATAGGCTCTTAAAATAGCCAAAATAGGCATGTAATTAGGCACTAACCTGTAAAATAGGCAACAAAATGGACATGAAAAAATTACTTATAATTTAATAACACACTCAATTACTATAAAAGGAATTCACAACAAGCAACTTTCCAATGTTTTCCAGCAACAATCTTGTTCTCCTGTCATGCAGAAATGTTTGTAGTCAGCATCACATGAAATGATCGGACAAAACTTCAATGAAGCCACTTCATCTCGTCTTAGTTCTGTTGTTTCATCTACCTCACCTCGTAGGACCCTGGCTACTTTTAGCATCGCTTTCCATCCTGCAGGACCCTATCGCTGACAGCGGCTACCTTCCCAGAGGCTCGGTCAAAACTTCCCTTGACTGTATCCACAGTCCTAAATGACTCCTCCAGGGGCATGCCACTCTTCTCCTCCCGGCAGCCTGCCTTCTGATGGAACCGGTAGGCAGGACTTAGCTCTGTCATCCTCTGGCCTAAATGACGTGCAGGCACTGGGCAACTGTCTGGGCAGAGAAATAAAATCCTGAGAAGATCGAAACATAGGTTGAATCTAATTTGGTGTTTACTGCTATAAAATGACTTGTTAAACTTATCGATAAGTACAATGACTGCAGTTAATTCTTCCGTAGCATTGAGGGTCATGATATTACTTTGCTTGCGTATTTTCTTAAAAATTGTTTGAATGTTGGATGCACCAGTTTATGCAAGGGATATATTAGCTCCCACCATTGCATTGCATAGGTCTGAAGAAAATTGTTGTTGGTCAGTGTTCACAGTGGACTGGTAGCTTTCTGTACTCCTATCAGATGCATTGCATTAGGTTCTATGTTTATCTATATGGTATTTGTTTTTCACATTTGATCTGAAACATAATAAAATTGACTTAAATTGCAATGTTCCTATATCTTAAATTTCTACAGTTGGGCTAATTGGAAATAATGCTTAGTACTGTATATGTCATACATTTGTTTCATAAAAGAAGAAAAACTATTAGGGGTCCTGTTTCCAGAAGTACAAAACTTAAACTCATTAGTGTATAAATTTAATTTTCTGTGTTTTATTTCACTTTATCTACACATTTCCACTCTTAATACAGTAAAACCTGCCTTAACGGACACCCCTCATCGGCGGACGATTTTCTAAGTCCGTAATTAAATACCATGTTGTGTATGAGTAATTTACCCCTCTTATATGAACACTCTTTATTACGGACGCGGACACACTATAGCCACGATAAACTCCAATTAAACCTCTCCTAGCGGACACTTTCTTTTAAAAAAATACTGTATCTGTGTCCTGTACAGTATGTATTCGCTTACTTTTTGCGCAGGTGGTACTTCCAAGAATCTCAGACATCGTAACTTTTGGTCCAGGCTGTACACATTCTTGGAAGGCAACACTAAGCTACACTATCACTTCCAGAAGTTGTGTGATCTGACATGCTCGACAGCGCTGGAATTCGTACCTTCACTGTCGGGTTACTTTTCATCGACTCGTGGGCTTTTGATATGTTCAGTTTTACGTTAGTAAGTTGGTGTAAACATGGCTCCGAGGAAGTTTTTAAATCTAAAAGCAAAGTGTGGTGTGCGTAAACTGTCCGAAGTGTTCAAGATTGGAAAGACACAGGCAACTGAAATTGTAAAAGCAAGAGGAACTAGTGAAAGAATGGCATTTAAATGGCAACGAACAGTGCATTAAACTGTTTCAAAGTGGTAGTGGAGCTCCCATTGACAAGGCAACGCCAGAGTCGTTCGTTAAAATAAGAAGTCAGAACGTCCCTGTGTCAGGACCAATGATACAAGCAAAAGCGTTGGAATTGGCGGCAGAATTAGGTATTGGAGATATCAAAGCCTCGAATGGCTGGCTAGAAAGATTCAGAAAGCGACACGGTATCAACTTCAGAGTGATTTGCGGAGAATCATCCAGTGTTAATATGGAGATTGTTGAAAACTGGTAAGAAAAAATACCTTCAATCATAGACGGATATGCTCCGGAAAATATTTTGAATGCCGATGAAACTGAATTATTTTTCCGTGCTTTACCCGACAAAAGTTTGTGTTTCAAAGGAAATCGTTGTACTGGTGGAAAAGTTGCAAAAGAATGTCTTGCAGTCTTTTTATGTGCAAGTATGAGTGGAGAACGGGAGGAGCCCCTTGTGATAGAAAAAGCTACAAAACCAAGGTGTTTTAAGAATATGGACGATACGAAGTTTGGCATTGAATGGATAGCCAGTAGGAAAGTATGGATGACCAGAGAAATAATGACAGAGTGACTAGGACAATTAGACAGAAAAATGATACACCAGGAGCGAAAAGTGTTGTTATTCCTCGATAATGCAGCATCGCATCCGGATACAATTAAGTTGCAAAATAGATCATCTTTTTCCCACCAAATGTAATATCAGTTTCTCAGCCGCTTGATGAAGGAGTGATCCAGAAATTCAATGTTATGTACAGACAGTTAGTTATGAAGTGTATAATGTCAGAACTTAACGGGAATGAAGTAACCCTTCAAACACTGACAAATGTTTGAATGTTCTCCAAGCAATTTTGTGGATAGCCAATGCATGGAAAAAAGTTACAGCCTCAACAATTCGTAACTGTTTTCTGAAAGCTGGGTTTCCCGCTAGTGGTGTACATCCCAAAATAGAATAGGAGACCCTTCCTGACAGCATGGAAACAACACAACAGTTGATTAGTGCTTCAGGTTACAGTGTACAAGTGAACACCTATATCGAAATTGATTCCAACAGATCAATAAAACCCACCTCCATAAACAGCTATTTAGTCTTTGCCTAGCCTCAGTATTAGTCCTAGCCCCTATTTCTTGTTCCAATTGCCAACACAAAGGTACAGTTTGCGACTGCTGAATGTACGTCTCGTCAACATAAACAATGTCATAACCTTCACGCCTGAACTGTTCGATTTATTGTTGGTACTGCACGTGTCCAGGACTCCAGTGCATATTGATTTACTAGCTGATGTACCCGTGCTTCGCTACGGAATTCAAAATTTTATACAAAATTCTAGGTTAGGTAGTCTAAACCTTGTGAGCAAGATTGTATTAAGTTGCATAGTTCTTAACGTTGCCCTAGAAGCACGACGGGCAAGTTACCAACGTCTTTTCTCATATCAAGACTGGGTTAGGGAATATTCATTGTAATGGTAGGCCACCTAGCCTACCGTCAGTCACAATCAGGTTGGGGAGTTTTCATTATAATGGCAGACACTCACTCTTCGCCTGCCTTTATAGATTCTCAGAAAGACTCTCTTGGTGGTTTTCCCAACTGAAATGAACATGGGTCATTACAATGACGTCGGTAGGAATGGCGCGATTAAAAGCAACGCCTTCATATGAAATATTATTATTTATAAATTTCATTTTCCGTATTGTGTATTGATTGGTGGGAAAACACTATACTTTCATATGAAATACTCGATCAAATGAAAAACCACACATTTTTTCACTTTTAACGAACAGTACTATGCTGCCGAACTAACAGTCCAAAACTACAGAGCTGGAATGACCAAGACGCTAGACATCCGTGATCCATGAACAATCTTCGTCCTTTTTTCTGCGGGGGGGGTTCAAATAGTGGATAGTCCCAGGGCAAAAACTATGCCCGTTTACTTCTCAGCTTCCTGGGAGTACCCGATGAGTCGGAAAATCTCAATTCACTACACTGGCGGGGGAAAGAACTATCTGACGTGGAGGCAATTTTTCCTCCAAGCCAGAGAAGAAACCACATCTTCGCTGCTAATTTGGAATAAAATTAATGTGGATTTAATGAAAGTGAAGAGGAAGAAGCTTTTCCTGAGAAACGGCTCTTTTCAAGATTGAATTTTGAGTTATGTAGTGAATTCTGGTACTATAATTTGGAATAGGGCTAAACTGTAATTCCAGGCCAGTTCATACTACTACTCCTACTACTACTAACTGAGCCTCTGACTTAAGTGCGCACACTGCTCATTCAAAACAGCGCGTCAGAGTAGGTATCGAATAGCTGGCATACTATGATGAACCAGTGTGTTACGTACCAGCAGTATCAGAAAATGTATGAACCAGAGGATTTGCATGCTAAAGAAGACAGTTATCTAACTCCTCAGCTATTTCCCGCCAATATTCAGTTAGGCTGTTATACTCGGCACGCAGCAGTAATCCCATCTATCTGAGTTGAATGTCAGCATAAGAGACAAAGAACATTACAACAAACAACGGTCAGTGTAATGTTATTGTTGATCTATGTTACGCGCTTTCGATATTGTAGGCCGTCACATTATTAATTGTCTTCTGGTTCTGAAATACCACTCTTATCATAGTCGATATGGTAAAACTGAATAAAACATAAATGATCGGAAATTATATTCTCTATAACTTTTGTTATATAGTACTTTTCCATAGGACCAAGAACATAGGTATTTACAAATTAAATTTTAGGTGCCTTCCCCTAAACTACCACTTCACCCAAGGTGAATAACATTGTTTATAGCTTAAACTGTAGTTTCTTATTCCCCGGTTCTATATACCGATTTTCATTAAATTCTGTTCACCCATTTTGTCGGGGCTCGGCGTTGATATGGACTTAGCAACAAAAATCCAAATTCATGAATATCTCTGTTATCATAGCCGGTACGGTAAAAATGCATAAGACGTAAATGATCGGAAATTTAATTCTATAACTTAATAACTTCAGTTGTGTAGTATTTATCGATATGACCACTAATAATATAAATATTTGAGAATTGAATTTTAGGCCTTCCCCTAAACTACCATTTCACTCAGCGTGAATAAAATAATGTATAGCCTAGATTGTAGCGGCTCACCCCCCGACTCTACATACCAATTTTTATTAAATTCTCTTCAGCCGTTTTCTCGTGATGCGTGTACATACATACAGACAGACAGAAATTACGGAAAAAGTAAAAACTGCATTTTTTTGTCACTGTGGACATGATCGATACAGAAATACCATTCTTTTCATATTTACAAGACGAATAATAGATGGCACTCTGACATGTGGGGCATATTACCTGCAATTCCCTTCTTCTTCTTCTTCATTTTGCCTCATGACTGAGGCGTCGTGACTATCATAATATTCAGCCCTCTAGCCGATGAACCATACTCCGCCATTCTTCCCTATCTAAAGCTTTCAATGTGGTTACTCTGAGAGAACACTGTAGGGGGCCGTTCACCATGTCAATCCATTGCGTTGTATTCGTCCTCGTTGTCTGGTTCCCTGGACTTTGCCCTCAACAATCAGCTTTTGTAGACTACCATCTCGGCGCATTATATGTCCAAAGTAGCGTACAATTCGTTGAGAGACCTTACACGATAGACGAACTTTTATCTGAAGTTGGTTCAGGATTGATGTGTTCGTGCGATGAGCTGTCCAAGGAATCCTTAACATTTTCCTCCAGCACCACATTTCAAAGCTTTCTATCCGTTCACGATCACGTTTGAGGATGGTCCACGTCTCTGCGCCATACAAGAAGACTGAGAAGACTAGAGATTCAACGAGCTTCTTTTTTGTCTTAATGGTGATGTCTTTATCTTTCCAGATCTTCCACAGACGGATCATTGCTACCTTTGCTATTTCAATTCTGCGCTTTATTTCATCTTTGGAACCACCAGAATTGGATAGTAAGGAGCCTAGGTATACATACTGATGTACAACTTCACACCCTCCAATCTGTTTGATATGTGCAATTCCCTACAGCGAATTAAATAAATACAAACAGAAAATGGGAGGAATTCTGTCATCTAATGAAATCTCGAGTCTACACAATTGTGATAATCTCTGAATTGTTGCATGTAATCATTATATCATCCCAAGAAGTGGTAAGCAAAACCTCGCTCAGCTCATTTGCCTTGTCAGCAAGCCATAAATCCATCATGCGGGCCGGCTAATGGTCGCCTTTCACTCTCGTTCCTCAAGCATAAAGGAGCAGTCCCTGCTCCTATTATTATTATTATTATTATTATTATTATTATTATTATTATTATTATTATTATTATTATTATCATCATCATCATCATCATCATCATCGCAGAAAATTATTTTCCTTCGTTAATTCACCGGATGCTATCAGCATCAACATCATATTCTGGCCCTTATCTAGCCTCAAGTATCATTTTCCCTGGTGCGGCATTTCACATTGCACTTAACACACAATAATTTGGGGAAACTTAAATTTCATCTACCATCGCAACATTCAGGACAATAACCTGCTTTCCTTCTCGGTATCCCGAACACTTGAATGCTTCGGGACAAAATTCACTATAACACTCACAATCTAAATAGCACATGATTACACCCCGCTGTAATATCTCCCATCACCTGGTCCAGCAGTCTTAAAATTAAAATTACAGGTTGGAGGACGTTCTTATATTATGTGTAAAGTACAGAAGAAATAACATGAGAACTTTTTGATAACTCATATTGATCTATGAATTGATGATGGCTGGAAACATTGTAATGAGTATTAACCCCTTGACGTTACATCACTTCACATGTAAGTAATTCTAGGATCTTATGAATACATCATTCACTACCTTTCCCATATGTGAATGAAATAAATAGTTATCCAAACCATGAGGAAAAATCCCCTATAAAATTATAATAAGCAAAAATACTGTACTACCACCCCTTTGAAACAGCGTAACAGTTACCTGTATTCTGAAGTTCCATGCAAAGTTACTTATTTACAGTTAAATCTGTGATCACTACTTTCATGCAATAAGATTTGAAATGTACTCATCACTTCAGCATTGCGACCAGCTGTCACCAGGCAGGTACAACCATAAATTTAGGCCGACATCGTGATGGCTTCAATGGTGTGGAGTCCTAGGTTCGCCTGCTGGTGGGTCACGTACATGTTGACTGGATCCTCGTTCGGCGTCAGAAGATCTGGAAGTTCTCTGTTGCGTAGAGGTGATCACAATGCAAACTGCTCAAAGGCTCCTTCCGGTCCGACGATCCCGCTGGTTCAAATATGCAAATGAGGAAAACTGATTTGTTATAAATGCGTTAGTTTATGTCGCACGTTATAACTCATTGCGACTAGAGCTACTCATGGAGTCGAGTACACTAGTCCAGTAACGGTGTTGTCCTGTAGCCCTTTACTGACACCTCTCATTTGTGTATCTCAGTTATTCACAGCTATTTAAGCCCTGAAGCTACACACGTTCATCTGGTCACAGTCACTGGATACACAATGTTAATTATCTCAACACTTGACGAGTTAGTGGTTTTAAGTCTGCTTAATTGACGGCACTGGTTAATGGTAAGACAGGCTATGCACTGCATTTAAGGGTACCTATCAGGCACTGCCTGTTCTAATGATACTATAAGTACGCTGCTCATTCTTTCTTCAGGTTTACTCCCTGAATAATACTGTCACAAAGTTATAATTCTCCCTTATCACTTCCCTCTCTTATCTGACTTGTGCACTCAGTTACATACACTGAAACCGCACTCTCATCGATCATTTACGTGGTTTTGCACCTAGCATTACACTTCCTAAGAATAACTGAATTTACAGTTTTGTGCCGTTTCTACATGTAATCTGCACAGATCAATACTTCTGCCACATTTATAAATTAACTAGCAGCCAATTACGAGCATACAATTCACTGAGAGTATGGTTGATTTCAAAACAAATCACTACTAATTTCTGAATCACAACTGCACACTGCATACAGACTAAATCTCAACTAAGAAAGAATACCGTAGAATGCGATCGACTGCAAAAGAGTACCATAATCGGCCTCAAAGCTCTGTTCTTTTATAGACCGGCCTAGCGCATGAAGAGGGGGCAGGCCACACCCATTTGCCAGACATCGGTCCGCTAATAAGGGGTTCTCGGCATTCGTTGAGGTATCATATTAAAGCTTGAATATTCTTCTTTTACTGATCGATTTTCATTATGATCGTATCGTAGGTCTGTCTGCAAACTTCAAAGCGTCATCAGATATTTTCCAGTGGGTGATGCTAAGCCATGGGGATTCTAGACTTCACTCGCACTGTCAGAACTCAACATCTATTTACAATTTGGCTCCACCCTCGTACACTGCATAATTACGGTTCTTCTTATTATGTAAGAAGATACTAATTGGCATTATAATTCAACATAAGACTCCCTGATTCCTATGAATCCTGACTCATAAATATCCATCACGTACTTCAGAACTTTGGTTGTTGTTGTTATTATTATTATTATTATTATTATTATTATTATTATTATTATTATTATTATTATTATTATTATTATTATTATTATTATTATTATTATTATTATTATTATTATTAAAAACAACTGAACACACTGTTGGTACCAGTGGATCTGCAGGGGAACTTACGGAAATATACTGTTTCATGTGTTGAGACGACTTCTTAAGTCCCTCCTGGTGACCTAAATCTTTGGTGGTCATGTGCAGCGTGCATAGCCTGTTCTCTCTCCCACAGAAAGAGAGCGTTTTTCGAGTACAAGTGAGCGCAAGCCCTCCTTTTCCTAATTACGTGCACTGAGACCTCCGTGTCTCGAGCCACTCGTGTCCCAGAACAGGTAAAATATGCTGGTTTGGACACTATTTGTCCTAGAATCGTGCGGAACAGGGCATATTCTCTTCACAGAGTATCACGACTTACTCCTGACGATGTCGTGAACGGTTACAGTACTTTGTCCTCCGCTTGATTAAATCATGATGCCCTATAAGGAGCTTCCTCTTAGACTGTCATTTCTTCCAACTGAAACCCAAGGTTTTTATCCTTTGCCTTAAAAATTCCCTTCTGCAATCAATCAGACCTTCATCTTCAAGGAAAGTAAGGAGTTTACCAATTGTGGGAATTTCTTTTTCACAAAATATGATAAGGGAATTTTCTGCCTAATTACACAGTCTGTTAGACTGTCTATTTCAATTCTTTTTTTCTTGGTGCTTTTTCGCCTGTTGGAGTAGAAAATGTGTTTGTTCATTGTTTTTCTTTTTTTTTTTTTTCACGATTGTGCTGACTTACTAGTAGCTTCACTCGTTATTTGTAACACATTGTCTCTCTCTTTTACTGTCTTGAAATATTGGTGCTTCTTCCCTCGAGGAGTTTGATGTCGAACTCATCACACACATGGGTTTCACTGGCCACAGCTGCACAAAGAGTGACCGAGAGAGCGCTGTACCGACTTTCTTTACAAGCTGGTATACCTATAAAACATGTAATTATGAAGGCGGATCAAAAATAAACGGGAATTTGAATGTACCGCTGTTGTTAGTAATAATTCTGAGGCAGGGCTTTGCCAGGATGGTGGGGGTATCTAGAGAAGGAGTTTTTGCACGCGAACGACGCTGGAGAGCCGGGCTGCTTCAGTGCGCCATGAGAGCGCAAGAGGTGCACACGTCTGGTGCACAGCGCATCATTATCAAATTTCTCATAAAAGAGGGCACCAAACCTTCTGAAATTTTGAGTCGGCTTCGCGTACAGTTTGGGGAAGAAACACTTTCACAGCCTCCAGTGTATGAGTGGGCTAAAATATTTGTAGCAGGAAGAGACGCTGTGGAAAATGAACCTCATGAGAGGAGACCGCGGACAAGTTTCATTGAAGACAACACTGTTGCCATTTGTGACATTATTGGTGAAGATCGGCGAATAAAAATTTTGCATATTGTTTTAGCCGCAGGATTAAGTTACAGAAGTGTTCAAACCATCATCCGAGATGAACTCCATTTCAGAAAATTGTCTGCCAGGTGGGTTCCTGGTCTCCTCAACCAGAAACAAAAATCTTTATGCCAGGGAGTTTGCCAAAGACTCCTGCGTCGCTACGAGGAGGAAGGAGAGGATTTCTTACGTCGTATTGTAACTTGTGATGAAACTTCGGTGCATCACCCCATAGTCAAAGCAAGCAAGCATGGAGTGGTGGCGAAGAGACGCAGCAGGTCTGGTCACGGCCAAAACACGTTCATCTGCTGGAAAGATGCTTGCAACTGTTTTCTGCGACTCCACAGGCGTTTTGCTCGTGGATTTTCTTCATGAACAAAGGACGAGTAATGCAGCCTGTTACTGTCGCAAAAGCTACGTATCACAAGATGGAGAAAATGTGTATCGAAGGCAGGACACTATGTAGAAAAGTGATCTCTATATGTGAACTTTTTGGTTGATGCAAAAAATTTTAAAAATAATTCCTGTTTTCATTTGATCCGCCCTCATATTCTATATGTTGAATGAGATTATCCCTCCTGTTCTCATGTATTCCTATTTCCTTAGATCCAGAGCCAAGTCCAGAATTCCATATCCTCACTGAAACCTTCAAGTGATATCATTCCTGCTACATTTTGCAATACAACTCCTTTGAAATTTGTAAGTATGCATTCCCATCATTTGATGTTTATATAAATGTAGTGGACATTGCTGCTTTCTTCTGTTGATTGCTATTAAGAATGGAACACTTTTCAAGTGGAGCCATCCTCGGTTAAAATTCTTAAAATGAATTACAAATAAAATCTTCCACGTATTCAATACAATGTTGTTACCATTGTTACGATACAGTTGGTTACATTATAAAACAACCTTATATTTGCAGTAAAGGCAGTTACAAGAGTGGAGTACAGATCTACTGATGGCCTTCTTGGAGAAAGCATATGATCATGTGTGCAGAAACAAGATAAAAGGTGTCGAAAAGCAGACAATAGAAAGAGTGAGAGAGATGTCAGTTGTGTGAAGGAAGGAGGAGAGAAAACAGACTGGTTTGAGCAAAAAAGTAGATTAAGACTCCGTCACCCTGGTCTTCCTTGTAGTAAAGGATGAGATATGACAGAAGTGTCGAGGAAACTTGAGGAAGGGAATATGAAAGTGATGATGTGTGTAGATGGCCTGTTAGGAAGAGGATGTCCAGGAACAGGTACATTAGGTGGAACAATATGGAATGAACTTTAATGTCAAAGAATAAATACTAGAATATAAATTCCACCTATTCAATACATAAAAGTTTTTTAAATTTAAAATTTAAGAAATAGATCTTAACATATTAGAATACAGGGACATGTTTTGCCCATAATGGGAGCATCATCAGCCTAAAAATCTCATACCTGAAAGAATGAAAAAATCAGGATCCTGATTGTTCTTATTCGTAGATTTTAACGAAGGTCTAAAAATATAAATAAGAGGACACTGGTGTAGGTGCAAATGTCTAAAAAAGACTAGCAAGTGGAGGACAGTAGTTATAAGTACTCTTATGACAAAGTCTTATAATCAGTCCGTATTATAGATTGTTAGGAATGTCTTGTTTTTATATGTGGTAATAATAATTTCACGTGGCTATTTCTAGCCAAGTGCAGCCCTTGTAAGGCAGACCCTTCGATGAGGGTGGGCGGCATCTGCCATGTGTAGGTAACTGCGTGTCATTGTGGTGGAGGATAGTGTTATGTGTGGTGTGCGAGTTGGCAGGGATGTTGGAGACAGCACAAACACCCAGTCCCCGAGCCATTGAAATTAACCAATGAAAGTTAAAAAAATCCCCGACCCGGCTGGGAATTGAACCCGGGACCCTCTGAACCGAAGGCCAGTACACTGATCATTCAGCCAACGAGTTGGACTTTAAATGTGGTAACAAGTAGTGAGTTAAAAGTTCAAAATAAATACTTAAATTGCTGTGGTGAAATGAAATCTGGTAAATATGGTACCCTGTTCTGGAGATGGCGTAAGGAGCTTGTAATAGCTTAATATTTAGGATAAAAGTCACTCTTAGTGGTGGTTAAATTAAAATCCAAAGTTGTTTGTCTGTTGATGTTGTTAATCTTATGTGAAAAGATGGCAGACTTCTTAAAGCACATAGGAGGGAGGACAAGTACCTGTCAGAAACATGGCTATATTTATATTAGCAAGTAGACGTGGTTGTAGCTTCCTAAATGTCGAAAGGAACAACCATGCACATGTTCCTTTCGACTTTTAAGGCAGAGAGCTGTGAATAGGACACATGCAAGTGAAATGATAGTGTAGGAGACACTATCGATACTATTATATAATCTATCAGTTTCATGTCCATATTGATACTTGTATTCACAATTACAAAGAATGGGTACCGTCCACATAATCAGTACTTTATTATGTCTTATTACTATGCAGTACCGGTTTCGACCTTCACAGGGTCATCTTCAGCTGGTCATGAGATCCAAAGTTAACATATAATTTTAAAACATTACTAAATCTAATGAAGAAAGTCACATGATTTGAGTGATAATATTAAAATATACAATGATATTGTGTGTCTTCTGGTTTAAGAAACAAGCGTCGATATTTTATGACATGCATATGTTACTTAAAATTCTGGTGTACTGTTCGTGAGTAACAGATAATTTGTTAAAATACAATTTTTACACTTAAAATGTTTATAGCGTTCTTGAGGTACACTTTGGAGTTTAATTCATTTTGGTAAATTGTTGCATACGTTCATGTATATGTTTGTACCAAGCATTCTAGAATATTCCAAGATATGGATGTGATAAAAACTAGTAACACATCCTACATTAAAATACGATGTATAATACCATAAAATGTTCACAGTATTCTTGCGGTACACTTCAGTTATATTGATGTTGGTTAAGCATTCTACAGTAGAATGTTCAATGATGTGAATTGTTTATCTTGTGCATTCATACAGTTGAGAATGTTGGATGATTTGTATCATAATATCATGGTGTGTCATTAGATTCAGTGTCCTCCCCAGGAATTTTCGTCAGCCGGGTGCTGGAATGAGCAGCCGGGCGGGGAATACTACGTGAAAAAATGATAACATTTCGATGTAGACTATTCCCCTCAGGGCATTAAGAATAATATCAGACAGGTAAACATCTGCAAAAGTGAACTATTTTAGTGTTATCACAAACAAGACATGAAATGAACTGAAATGGCGTATGTCTTTTAGTGCCGGGAGTGTCCGAGGACAAGTTCGGTTCGCCAAGTGCAGGTCTTTTGATTTGACACCCATAGGCAACCTACGCATCATGATGAGGATGAAATGATGATGAAGACGACACATACACCCAGCCCCCGTACCAGCGAAATTAACCAATGATGGTTAAAATTCCCGACCCTGCCGGGAATCGAACCCGGGACCCCTGTGACCAAAGGCCAGCACGCTAACCATTTAGCCATGGAGCCGGACACAAACAAAGACATAACAGAGTATTATGAACTTCTAGTGTTCTACTGCTCTTTCACAATTATGTAACACCGGGGCTCACCACTCTCTTGTCGTGGAATAGCGTACGGGCTTGGGACGTCGAGTGGAATCGAGTGTTCACATGAGATTTGACGGTAATCCAGACACCGCTCGCACACAATAGTACGTGACAGTCAAGCTAAACCTTTAAATGCCGATGTAATTGATGCAATTATGCTGCAAATAATGAAGATTTATCATTTAAGCAAAAGGTTGTACAGTATTTACATTTTAATTTGGAACACCCATTGACTCAAAATATTATGTTACTACCACATATCTCGGTTATCTTAGCCGGGCGGTCTGCAAAAACGGCAGGGCGGTGCACCCAATAAAAAGGTCCTAAGGAGAACACTGAGATTCCTTGGTACCAATCTCATTATAAGATATTGAATAGGTGCAGATGCTCCCTCCTTGTAGTTGTGTTGTTTGACTTGCTAGTAATCTGCGAGAACAGACAAGAAAATGAAGTATAACAGTTTTGTCAATAGAATGTCTATTGAACGTGTGGAATAAGTGCTTACTTACATAGTACTGTTGACTGGTCGATGAGTACAGTTAGGGAGCACGTCGTGCACTGCTCCGTGTGCGTCTGGGGCTGGTACTAGTGGTTACGGATAGGGGGAGTGTAGGGGCAATGATTGGGGAAGGTGAGGTTCCTTAACTATTTTTATGTAGGTGTTTCTTAAAATCAGGATAACTGTATTAAAGAGGATATTAACTCCATCCGTTATGTCATTTAAGTTAAAATTTGGGTTTGCATATTGATCTATACTAATGTAAAATTCTTCCGTTAGATTGAGTAGAGGGCCCTTGGGGATCATACTTAGAATCTGCAAGTCGTTTTCAATATTTGTAAAATTATGCTTATAATCCTTGTTATGTTGAGCTATAGACGAAAAGTGATTATGTTTGAAGGCGTTAATGTGTTCATTGTGACGCATAAAGAAATTTCTTCCAGTACGTCGGATATAGCTAGCCTCACAATTTTCGCATTTCATTCAATACACTCCTGAACAACTGTATCTATTATTATCATTAATGGATTTGGCATTGTGCAAAATGTTGGCACTGTTATGCAGGGTTTTATATGCTATTTTTAGATTGAATTTTTTTAAAATATTACTTACGGAATGAACGTAGGTATTAGTGTATGTGAAAAGTACGTAATCCTTCTTGGAGTCATTAGCTTCGGTTAGTCTTGATTTGGGTTGATATTTTATCTTTTGAGTGATTTTATTGACCCTTTCTCTATTAAGTCCATTTTGATGGGCTATTTCGTAAATCATGTTTAATTCTTTTTTCAGCTCTTCCTGGGAAAGAGGTATATTGAATGCTGTGTGTACCATACTGTAATTAGCTGCTTTGCTGTGCGTGATAGGATGGATAGAATCTATTGTAATTGTATTGGAGGTTTGTGTGGGTTTCCTATATACTTGATATGTCAGGTGATCATGGTGTCTACTGACAGATATATCTAAATAATTCAAAGTGCAGTCATTTCCTTTTTCTATTGTGAATTGTATATGTGGGTCTATTTTATTTAGTTGTTCTAATATATTTGTCTCATTGGTGAATCTATTGTCTATAATAGCAAAAATGTCATCTACAAATCTGCACCAGAAAAAGATGTTCTCAATTTTGCTTATCTCTTGGTGCTCTAAATGATCAATGTAGATTTCTGCTAGTAAACCTGAAGCAGGAGATCCCATAGGAAGACCTTGTTGTTGATAAATAGTGTTATGGAATTTGAAATAATTATTGTTAATGGCGAATTCGAGTAAAATCATGAAGTCTTATATTTCTAGAATGCTTGAGTTACTGTGGTTTTTAAAATTATTTTCAATTAATTTTATTGCTTTGTCTATCATCATACGATATAACAAATATGTATCCTAACATACCTACTCACAAAGCAATAAAATTAATTGAAAATAATTTTAAAAACCACAGTAACTCAAGCATCCTAGAAATATAAGACTTGATTTTACTCGAATTTGCCATTAACAATAATTATTTCAAATTCCATAACACTATTTATCAACGACAAGGTCTTCCTATGGGATCTCCTGCCTCAGGTTTACTAGCAGAAATCTACATTGATCATTTAGAGCACCAAGAGATAAGCAAAACTGAGAACATCTTTTTCTGGTGCAGATTTGTATATGACATTTTTGCTATTATAGACAATAGATTCACCAATGAGACAAATATATTAGAACAACTAAATAAAATAGACCCACATATAAAATTCACAATAGAAAAAGGAAATGACTGCACTTTGAATTATTTAGATATATCTGTCAGTAGACACCATGATCACCTGACATATCAAGTATATAGGAAACCCACACAAACTTCCAATACAATTACAATAGATTCTATCCATCCTATCACGCACAGCAAAACAGCTAATTACAGTATGGTACACACAGCATTCAATATACCTCTTTCCCAGGAAGAGCTGAAAAAAGAATTAAACATGATTTACGAAATAGCCCATCAAAATGGACTTAATAGAGAAAGGGTCATTCAAAAGATAAAATATCAACCCAAATCAAGACTAACCAAAGCTAACGACTCCAAGAAGGATTACGTACTGTAGATGTTCCTAACTCGCTGACTATTTTTTGAAACATATAAAACTGCATTTAAATTGAAAATTATGAAAATTAATATTCATTAAATAAAATGCACAATCGTCGGACCTTGTACTCGCACTTACTTCTTACCTGCTTACTTACACATACATTATTTGAAGGGCGCCAGCTACCACTCAGTGCAGCAATAATTGAATGAGAATCTTGACTATCTCTAGGGTGTGGGGTAATAAGCTTACTTTTGACAACATACCATATAAGTTCTGGGAAAAGGAGATTGGCGTTCGGTTTCCCCATTTAATTTGAGGTTAAGAAATTTTACTATAATTGAAACAAAAGATTAATTTGATAGAACAAAATATACTCTTGAAATTGTATATAAAAAGTAGTAAGTCTTGTTGCGATAAAATAGATGAGAATATGAAATAATGACATTGCAACTGAAAGAAACTAGGCATGAATTTGAATTCTTCTTGACCGAACATTTAACAATTTACATGAAATATATCCCTCACTGGTTCACTTGACTGTACCTTCAACACTTTGAGTGTAATTACAACGTATTCCTTAGATCTGGTGTTTACTGTAGATGTGTCACGCCTAATTTGGTGATGTATCCATGTGACTGCTTCTTCTCCATATTATATGACTTCTGGGTAAGTCTGCACTGTATGACTTTATTGCAAGTCTTTCCTTCTATGACTTCGTGGTAAGCCTTTGCGTCCGTATCTTCAACTAAGAGACCGACCAACTGTAGCCTCACTCTCTCAATGACCAAAGACTAATGGCTCACTGAGTCTTCTCCATCTCGTTCACACTCGTTGACTCTCGTTGACTGACCAAATTAGGCCTCTGCTTCTAATTGAATAATGACTGATGCTACAATATGCAGCCACCTTTTATGGACGTTAGGTTGACGCACCTACGTAATCTCCAGAAATAACAATAATCTACTCCCACCTCGCGGCAGATATTACATACAATGGTGAAATAGCCCGAAGCGGCCAGGGATACTCCAAGACCGTGAGCGCATCGCTAAATGCTCGCGATGACGTAGCAATGACTCTGCATTTACTCCAGCAGTATTGTACAATGTAGCAATGTCACATCCACAGCAACTCTTTACTGTACATGTCCTTAGTGTTAATCTACACACACGTATATATGCATACATTTAACTACAATCACGCAAGCGACAAGCATTGCAGAATTGAATTGAATAATAATTATAACACAATAATAGTAATCTCACAGATAAAATAATAATAGTATGGACATAATAATAATAATAATAATAATAATAATAATAATAATAATAATAATAATAATATCACATATGAAATAATAATAATAATAAAAATACAGATATCACCTTGTAACAGGATTTGAACCGTTACAGTACTTCTCACATACAATAATACCTATGTTCATTCCATAACTAATATTTTTTTTAACGCAATCTAAAAATAGCATATAAAACCCTGCATAACAGTGCCAACATTTTGCACAATGCCAAATCCATTAATGATAATAATAGATACAGTTGTTCAGGAGTGTATTGAATGAAATGCGACAATTGTGAGGCTAGCTATATCCGACGTACTGGAAGAAATTTCTTTATGCGTCACAATGAACACATTAACGCCTTCAAACATAATCACTTTTCGTCTATAGCTCAACATAACAAGGATTATAAGCATAATTTTACAAATATTGAAAACGACTTGCAGATTCTAAATATGATCCCCAAGGGCCCTCTACTCAATCTAACGGAAGAATTTTACATTAGTATAGATCAATATGCAAACCCAAATTTTAACTTAAATGACATAACGGATAGAGTTAATATCCTCTTTAATACAGTTATCCTGATTTTAAGAAACACCTACATAAAAATAGTTAAGGAACCTCACCTTCCCCAATCATTGCCCCTACACTCCCCCTATCCGTAACCACTAGTACCAGCCCCAGACGCACACGGAGCAGTGCACGACGTGCTCCCTAACTGTACTCATCGACCAGTCAACAGTACTATGTAAGTAAACACTTATTCCACATGTTCAATAGATATTCTATTGACAAAACTCTTATACTTCATTTTCTTGTCTGTTCTCGCAGATTACTAGCAAGTCAAACAACACAACTACAAGGAGGGAGCATCTGCACCTATTCAATATCTTATAATGAGATTGGTACCAAGGAATCTAATGACACACCACGATATTTTGATACAAATCATCCAACATTCTACTGTAGAATGCTTTACCAACATCAATATAACTGAAGTGTACCGCAAGAATACTGTGAACATTTTATGGTATTAAATATCGTATTTTAATGTAGGATGTGTTACTAGTTTTTATCACATCCATATCTTGGAATATTCTTTTTTTTTTTTTTTTTTTTTTTTGCTAGGGGCTTTACGTCGCACCGACACAGATAGGTCTTATGGCAACGATGGGACAGGAAAGGGCTAGGAGTTGGAAGGAAGCGGCCATGGCCTTATTTAAGGTACAGCCCCAGCATTCGCCTGGTGTGAAAATGGGAAACCACGGAAAACCATCTTCAGGGCTGCCGATAGTGGGATTCGAACCTACTATCTCCCGGATGCAAGCTCACAGCCGCGCGCCTCTACGCGCACAGCCAACTCGCCCGGTGTGGAATATTCTAGAATGCTTGGTACAAACATATACATGAACGTATGCAACAATTTACCAACATGAATTAAACTCCAAAGTGTACCTCAAGAACGCTATAAACTTATTAAGTGTAAAAATTGTATTTTAACAAATTATCTGTTACTCACGAACAGTACACCAGAATTTTAAGTAACATATGCATGTCATAAAATATCGACGCTTGTTTCTTAAACCAGAAGACACACAATATCATTGTATATTTTAATATTATCACTCAAATCATGTGACTTTCTTCATTAGATTTAGTAATGTTTTTAAATTATATGTTAAGTTAACTTTGGATCTCATGACCAGCTGAAGATGACCCTGTGAAGGTCGAAACTGGTACTGCTTAGTAATAAGACATAATAAAGTATTGATTAGGTGGACGGTACCCATTCTTTATAATTTTGAAGAATGGATAAGATGAGAAATGAGAAGGTTAGAAATATAGTTAAGGAAGAGCCGCTACAAAACTGGATAGAGGCATCTGGACTGAGATGGTGTGGACACATGACAGTGGAAAGGATACCCAGAAGGATGCAGGAAATGGAGATAACAGGAAAAAGACCGAGTGACAGGTGGATAAAAAGAGTGGGAGAGTGTGTGCAGAGAAGAGGAGAGGACTGGGCAAGAGTGACGGGGGAGAAGCAGTGGGAAGACAAGAGGAGATGGAGAGGCTCAAGCAGACCTGGCCAACAGTTGGAAACTGCGTATGAGATTGATGATCATGATGATAATAATTAAAGGACAAGTTTCAACCTTACTAGAGGTCATCTTCAGCTTAAAGATTACTAAGAAACAAGATATGCATATAAAACAGCAGTCAGCAGTCATCAGTCCATAGACTGGTTTGATGCAGCGCTCCATATCACCCTATCCTGTGCTAACCTTTTCATTTCTACGTAATTATTGCATCCTACATCTGCTCTAATCTGCTTGTCATATTCACATCTTGGTCTATCCCTATCGTTCTTCCCACCTACACTTCCTTCAAAAACCAACTGAACAAGTCCTGGGTGTCTTAAGATGTGTCCTATCATTCTATCTCTTTTTCTCGCCAAATTTAGCCAAATCGATCTCCTCTCACCTATTCGATTCAGTATCTCTTCTTTCGTGATTCAATCCATCCATTCTTCTGTAACACCACATTTCAAAAGCTTCTATTCTCTTTCTGAGCTAGTTATCGTCCATGTTTCACTTCCATACAATGCCACGCTCCACAAGAAAGTCTTCAAAAACATCTTTCTAATTACGATATCAATGTTTGAAGTGAGCAAATTTCTTTTCTTAAGAAAGCTCTTCCTTGCTTGTGCTAGTCTGCATCTTATGTCCTCCTTACTTCTGCCATCGTTAGTTATTTTACTACCCAAGTAACAATATTCATCTACTTCCTTTAAGACTTCATTTCCTAATCTAATATTTCCTGCATCACCTGCCTTCGTTCGACTGCACTCCATTACTTTTGTTTTGGACTTATTTATTTTCATCTTGTACTGCTTACCCAAGACTTTATCCATACCATTCAGCAACTTCTCGAGCTCCTCTGCAGTCTCAGATAAAATAACAATATCATCAGCAAATCTGAAGGTTTTGATTTCCTCTCCTTGGACTGTGATTCCCTTTCCAAATTTCTCTTTGATTTCCTTTACTGCCTGTTCTATGTAAACATTGAAAAGGAGAGGAGACAAAATACAGCTTTGCCTCACTCCTTTCTGGATTGCTGCTTCTTTTTCAAAGCTCCTGATTCTTATCACTGCAGACTGATTTTTATACAGATTGTAGATAATTCTTCGTTCTCGGTATCTGATCCCTATCATCTTCAGAATCATAAATAGCTTGGTCCAATCAACATTACCGAATGCCTTTTCTAGATCTACGAATGCCATGTACGTGGGCTTGTCCTTCGTGATTCGATCCTCTAAGATCAGACGTAAAGTCAGGATTGCTTCACGTGTTCCTACATTTCTTCTGAAGCCAAACTGATCTTCTCCCAACTCAGCTTCAACTTGTTTTTCCATTCTTCTGTAAATAATACATGTTAAAATTTTGCAGGCATGAGATACTAAACTAATGGTGCGGTAGTTTTCACACCTGTCAGCCCCGGCTTACTTGGGAATAGGTATAACAACATTCTGCCAAAAATCAGGTGAGACTTCTCCTGTCTCATACATCTTGCACACTAAATGGAATAACCTTGCCATGCTGGTTTCTCCTAAGGCAGTCAGTAATTCAGAGGGAATATCATCAATCCCAGGTGCCTTGTTCCTATTTAGGTCACTCACAGCTCTGTCAAACTCTGACCTCAAAATTGGGTCTCCCATTTCATCAGCATCAACAGCCTCTTCTTGTTCCAGAACCAAATTATCTACATCTTTACTTTGATACAACTGTTGGATATGTTCCTGCCATCTTTCTGTTTTGTCTTCTTTACCTACAAGTGGCTTTCCATCTGACCTCTTAATATTCATATACCTAGAGTTCTTTTCTCCAAAGGTTTCCTTGATTTTCCTGTATGCAGCATCTACCTTTCACAGAACCATACAGCCTTCGACATCCTTGCACTTCTCCTTCAGCCATTCTTCCTTAGCTACCTTGCACTTTCTATCCACTTGATTCTTTAATCGCCTGTATTCTTTTCTGCCCTCTTCATTTCTAGCGTTCTTGTATTTTTGTCGTTCATCAATCAGGTCTAGTATCTCCTGAGTTATCCACTGATTCTTAGTTGATCTTTTCTTCCTTCCTAACATTTCTACAGCAGCCCTACTGACTTCATTTTTCATGACTCTTCCTCAATAGTGTTTCCTTCAGCCTTTTCATTTAGTCCTTGTGCAACATGTTCCTTGAAACAATCCCTCACACACTTTTCTTTCAACTTGTCTAGATCCCATCTTTTTGCATTATTTCCTTTCTTCAATTTCTTCCATTTCAGATGGCATTTCATGACCAACAAGTTGTGATCAGAGTCCACGTCTGCTCCTGGAAAAGTTTTGCAACACCTGGTATCTGAATCTCTGCCTAATCATAATGAAGTCTATTTGATACCTTCCGGTGTCTCCAGGTCTCGTCCACGTATACAGCCATCGTTTGTGGTGTTTGAACCAAGTATTGGCAAGGACTAAATTATGATCAGTGCAGAATTCAACCAGCCGACTTCCTCTTTCGTTCCTTTGTCCCAATCCGAAATAACATTAAAAATTTCATGGATGTAAAAATTTTGATATTTTAAAATGTTTATCGTTCTTCAGTCTTGTTGTCACGAGAAGAAAACTTGTTTGAACATAGTGGGTACATGTTACGACAAAAAATAGATGAACTGGAAGATGTAGGGCTTTGTTCATTAAATCGTCAAATGTTTCCTTTTTTCAATTCTGGAACAGAGTGCAAGTTTTAGACTCCATGATTTGTTTATGAAGAGAGACAGCGTTAACCAAGAATTCAGTCTTTCTTCCAGCCCCGTGCATGTATGGTAAGAATCTTTGTATAGAACAGGTGGAAACTTTTATTTGTAATTCATTTTAAGAATTATCTTTTTTAGTCAAGTCAATATGGAACCGATAATGAAATTGATTACATGTAATGACAGTTGGTTAGTTCTATTCCCAAGATTGGTAGTTCGATACCAGATGACGTCGGTGACATTTGGGGGTTGTTAAAAGGGACAAGTCCGTATCGTTAGTTTCCAGTGCATTAAGGGAATCATACAGGACAAATTTCTGACAATATGGTCTCTAAAATCTGTAATAAGTGATCACTGCATACTGTATAAATAAAAGAACTAGCACTGTGTGTTGCATACCATGAGAAGTGTTCCATTTTGTAGTTCTTACTCAGTTTGATGATTATTTTGCTTAATTAAATGTTCATTTATGACTTTGTTAATTTCTGTGAATCCTCATACAGAGTAATTTCCTTGGGACTGCTCAATATTCATCAGAGTATGTCCTCCTTCGTATCAGTTTCTGGTGTTCTGGACTGCCTTGTTCTTAGTGCCATTTACTTTAAACATCTACATCTTGTAGTTTATATCCGTATCATAGGTACCTTTGCTTATCCATTTCTCTAGAAATTCGTTTAATGTCAAATTGCATCAAATCAAATCAAAATTACTTTATTTGCAAACAAGGTGTTTACCTTGGTGACAGTTGATACACAAAAATACATTATTACCAAGCACTAAATTTTAAATTCAAAAGAAGAGAAGACATTTTCCTAAAATACAGTATTATACAATTTCTTCTTCTTCTTGTTTTATGACCGCATAGGGTCACTTTAGCCAGTCCATCGTTCAGGTCTCTTTGAAGGGATTGTTTGGGCTTTGCGATCCTCCCAGTACTTCTTCAGATGCTCCGATCTTCGTGCCCTTTCCTCAGTTGAAAATATGCGTGTTGCTGGTTTGTTTTGTGTAAGCGGTAAAGCGGAGATTTGTATTCTTGAGTTTTGTATTCAATTTTATCTTATTTGTGGTGTCTTCTGTTGTAAGGCCTATTTCCTTCAGATCCTCTCTTACTTCTCTGATCCATTTACATCCTGTTGTGGTATTTTTTGAGAGGAGATTGTGTTGTACTAGTTGTTTCAGAAGTCTCGAATCCTGCATCCTTATTATATGTCCAGAAAATCCCAGTCTCCTCTTACACATAGTATCTGTAATGGGTTCTAGCTTTGTTAGGTGTTATCCACCACTGTCCATCTTTCTGGTATTTTTTTGTTGATTTTCTGAAGTCTGTCAGTCTTTGATTGTTTATTCAGGTGAAAAAGTGTTTCTGCTGCATATGTAGCTTCTGGTTTTATAACTGTCTTGTCGTGTTTTATTTTTGCATTTATTGATAGACACTTCTTTTTGTAGATATCCCATGTTAATTTTTGTGCTTTGGCTAATCTATTTTTTTTTTATTTTTTTTTGTTTGGATTGAGATTTTTTCATTTAGGTTATGTGTTATTACTTCTCCAAGATATTTAAATTGAGTTACTATTTTGATTGTATTACCATTCATGGTAATTTATTTTAGTTGTGTTGGTTTTTGGGATATAATTTCTGTTTTTTCAAATGATATTTGAGGCCAAATTATACAATTTACACTAATTTTTTTTATTAAACACACAGCTCATCCTTCATAAATTTATATTATTTACAAAATTCTACTCTTCTGTACTTACACACATAATGAACTCATATACAGTATGTGGAATCACTTCAAGTAATACTATACAACTCTTATAAGATTTAAATTTACATATTTATTCTTTTACCATTTTGATACCTAACATGTTACCACTCATTTTGCTCTAATTATAAGTTCAAGGCTGATTATTTCAAAAGATCATCTGCTGTTTGAATAGAAAATTTACTATTAGTCACATAATTCCAAAGGCTGCTTCTTGCTTTGACATCGAGTAGTCTGTTTCCTTCCTAGTCTGACAATTCCCTTGCATGGGAGACTACTGGTTACCAATACTACCAATATACTGAACAAGCTCAGAGTGTGTAAGATTCATTGCTGTGTAACTTACTGCTGAGGTGAATAGCTCAGATGGTAGAGGTCAAGTTAGGCCCCTTGAAACAACAGTCATGATAATCAAACTCATAGAAATCAAAGAACACAATATTAGCCTTAAAACCTCCCATCGTTGTCCACATTAAAGCATTCTTTACAATAGAATTGCTGAAGATCCGAAGTTAGTATCGTGAGTAGTTTTCCTGTCAAAACTGTATCTTCACACTCTGAAAAACGCTGGGCTAATTCAAGACCTAGGATATCTCTACTATTTCGTAGTTTAATTGATTCATCAACACCTCAGTCTGTGCACTAATCAGCAGAACTGATGGGGAAAGGTATCTTAAGAATCAACATGTGGTGCTCTTAAAATTCTATCAATAACTTGCCCTAGCTTTGGCAGCCTTCAAGTATCACCAGGATAACTAGTGTGCTGGTTCGTGTTCATGTGCCTTACAGCGCTACAGTCTGTTCATGGAATCTGTGTAGTATGGTCGAGCATAACATCATTTGGGAGGGTACGCATTCACTTTCCTTTCTCCCATCTAGTCTCAAGAACGAAGCCGGTGAATTAAGGTTCCTCCAAGGGTCCCACGTACCTTACCGTGCCTAACATTGATCTGCAGAACACGTACCAAAGCTCTGGCGGGAAAATATATATGCAGATTTTTATTTTTAATAGGAAACCTTTTATTTTCACATGGACTTAGTATATTATTGTTGAAACATGACACTTCTCTAACCTGTAATAATCATATGCACCCATAAAACTCATTTCCATTTTTTTGTTGTTGCAGAAACTCACTAATGAAATTCAAAACAAATCAAAATAAGAAAAGAAGTGTTGATACAGGACAAATTTACAAAAATTGTTCAATTGAATTTTAACAAACTTTGTGGTTGGAAACTGATGTCTCATAAATATTTGTATCAATCAATCCCCACTGATCTGCTATTAGGTTAGTCACCCAAGTGGCAGATTCCTCATCTGTTTTTTACATACTCTTTTCTTAAATAATTGCAAAGAATTTGGAAAATCATTGAACACCTCCCTTGGTAAGTTATTCCAATCCCTAACTCCCCTTCCTATAAATAAATATTTGCCCCAATTTGTCCTCTTGAATTCCAACTTTATCTTCACATTGTGATCTTTCTTACTTTTAAAGACTTATTCGTCTACTAATGTCATTCCACGCCATCTCGCCACTGACAGCTCGCAACATACCACTAATTTACATCTCATGTTGACGACACGTTTACCATTAAAAGCGCAACAACAATAACAATAACACACTAGATCAGAATATAAAATTCACTACAGAAGACGAAATCAATAAGTCCATAAATATTTTAGACATTACCATCACACGTAAAGATGATAGATTCAAATATTAAATTTGTAACCGCTTTCCGGACGTTACACGATACACAGTTAAGAAAAGGGGAAAAAATAAATTACACGGCACCTTAAACCTTTAGCACCAAATAAAACATCAGATGTACTGTGCCAATACAAACAAATGAACATCAGGTTGGCCAACGTGACGCCTACGATGAAGGAATGTGGAGCGGGTCTGGGAAACCTACCAGGGCCATTGGGATACGAAGGCTGCGGGTTTCCAGAAAAATCAATGGTGATCCCTTGATTCAATATATTATTTTCCAAAATAAACATTACAAAGAAAATTCGGAACAAAATCCATCTGTCCCAACAATCCCGTTACACTATTTCCAAAATACAAATTAGAAGTAGTTGCCGAGAGCTTTCCTCTTAGGGCAAGAGGTTAACTAAAGATATCTTAACATAATGCAGTTTCTACAATACAATTTTGAGGTTAAGAGGAACCACAGGATACAAATACAATATTGAACAAAAGTTGACGCGCTTTCTGACAATTATTAATGGTTATGAATTTCATGTTTTTGGTCCTATTGAACTGAGAATAATATATAAGTAATAATAATAACAACGTAAACGTTCCCACCTTTTCAATACTAAAATATATTCACAAAATTATAAATTACACGGTACTAGTTTCGACCCATCTAGGGGTCATCATCAGCCGTATTGGAGCAAAGATCACTTTTGGCAATAATGCAGCCAACCTAAACTCAATCCTAAATTTAATCAAAGGTACTTTTCCAAGACAATTACACTTTCTCCCGCACCCTTCAGCCCCACCTTAAGCCCTCTTCCTAAGCCATATATAATTTTATATATGTCATTTCAATACAAGAACTTACTGATTTCCATGATTATAATTTTTACAACACCCCATTTGTACTTTATTCTTTGTTAAAAACTACTTAGTATGAATATTCCTTGTATTATTAACTATTACCATAATAACATCTCATTTCATCTACCACATTCACTTGTTATTCTTTAAAATAACATTTTCTTAGGATTTCGCCAAAAGTGATCTTTGCCCCAATACGGCTGATGATGACCCCTAGATGGATCGAAACTAGTACCGTGTAATTTATAATTTTGTGAATATATTTTAGTATTGAAAAGGTGGAAACGTTTACGTTGTTATTATTATTATTACTTATATATTATCTTTCTGACAATCGCGCCACATAATGGAAATAGGGGGAAATCAGAAATATTTAAACTTGGCGCAGAGGCCAGTTCAACTTGTTTCTGAGTAATTGAGTGGTGAGTCTGGGCGAGTAGGGTAAACTCCTATGCGAAAATACAAGCGAACATTAAATATAAATAAGGTGGAACTGAAACCAACAGTGCTTACCCCAAGGCAGCCCATCCTGGGAGCGAGGACGTGCATCTGATCGCTGGACTGACGCTCCACCCACAGAAAAAACTCCTTCGAGAACAACTAATACATCATCTGCCCACCCTTCCCCTATGCATCCCCCTCCTCATACCACACACAGATACAATACGAGGCACACAGGGTCAACTACAGCCATTCGAACCGATAGTGTCACCAGAGCAAGCCAGCCACAAGAGAGGCGTGGAGGTGAGTAAGAGCCAGCTTGATTCCCCATTCATACTTCATACTCCACAACTAAGACATATATTTCTTCTCGTTACAGACTCTCAATCATCTAACATCTACCTGCAGATTGAAGCTACAAGATTACAAAATTTTGTTGTTAACGACTTTGAGAAGCCCATGTGACAGGCAGCATGTTACTCCACATTTGTTAGCAACACAAGTGACATTCTAATAGACCATATACAGTCATGTTTCAGAAATACGCTCACAGAAGTGACACCCAAGTTCTAAGAGAGCAAGAAAATTGGACATTCAAGCTCACGCATCCAATCAACCAGAAAAAATAAGTTATTTGGACTTTAAAAGACTGTACAATTGAACCAACCAATATCATCCAGTAAGATATGAAACATAGGTCCGACTCATTTGCTGAATGGTCAGCGTACTGGCCTTCGGTTCAGAGGGTCCCGGGTTCGATTCCCGGTCGGGCCGGGAATTTTAACCGCTTCTGATTAATTCTTCTGGCTCAGGGACTGGGTATTTGTGTCTGTCCCAACACTTCCCTCTTCATATTCAGACAATATACCACACTACCAACCACCACAGAAAACACGCAATACTGGTTACATCTGTCCATATAAGGTTAACGTCAGGAAGGGCATCCGGCCGCAAAACAGGGCCAGATCCACATATGCAACGCAGTTCGCACCCGCGACCCCACAGGTGTGAGAAAAGTGGTAGGAAAAGAAGAAGATATGAAACATAGTAATTGGTTTTTTATCGAATGTTTAATAAGTATAGATTCGTTTTTTAACAGAATAATTGTACATAATGTCATTGTTTTCACGTATAGCATATTCCACCAGTCAGAATAATCAAAAGTAGCCAGTTGTTTCCACTAATCATATATGTTTACAGAAACATATTTTATTAAATAACATCCAAGTTAGCATAATAATTTTAAATATTTTATCGGGATACAAATACCCAGGATCCTGGATATTTTGATCATTAGGTATAGGAACAATGGCTGATGATGCCCAAACTGTGGGTGAAACATGTCCCGTTAAAACATTAATAATAATCATCATCATCATTTCCCAACTCCAGTTTCCTGGATGTGGTGTACAAGCGCTCGCCATCTTCTGTCTTCATACATCTTCTGATCCAGTACATCATTCCATTTGTATCCTCTCTCCTCCATACTCATCTTACAGTCTCTATCCAACGTTTTCTTGGTCTTCCCTGTGGTCTTCTTCCTATGAGATTAAGGTCGAAATATTTTTTCTGGCAGGTCTTTTTAATAGGAACCTCAATACCAGCTACTTTCCTATTCACTTCATATTGATCTTGTCCTTCATGGTTCTAATGAATCTCATTTCAGTTGCTTGGATTCTACTGAAGTCTTTGTTTAGTAGGGTACATGTCTCTAAACCGTACGTGAGGATTGGTACGAAGTAAGTGTGGTACATGATTGTTTTCGCTTTCTGTGGTATTTTGCAGTCCCAGAGGAGATTCCTGACTTGACTGTAGAAGTTCGATGCTTTCTGCGTCCTGCTGAGTATTTCCTGCCTAACAGTGTTGTCTTTCGATATTGTGCTTCCGAGGTACTTGAAGTGGGAAGCTGATTCGATTTTTTGCTCCTTCTAGAAATATATTTGAGCTTGTTCCTTCCCTGTTGATGGTCATTTCCACTGTCTTTGTTTTGCTCATCTTCAGTCCAAAATTTTTGAATGTGTTGTTCCATTCATTACGTTTCTTGTGAACTTAAGCTTCTCTCTCTCCCGATAAAAGCACATCATCAGCAAATACCAGGGCGTTTGGTTCACTGTCCATTTTCTTGATAGATTTGATGACCTTGTCCATTACTATTAGGAACAGGAGTGGTGACAGAGCACTTCCTTGTTGGACACCTCTCTTTGTTTCAAACCATTTTGATCGTCTGTTGCCTATCTGGACACAGCTGTAGCACTTCTGGTATAGCATCTTGACTTTGTCAATTAATTTACATTAATAATGTAAAGCTTTTATGTAAATAAAAACCATATTGTATTGAAAAGGTGGACTTTCAAGAAATGTTATTTTGGGGGGGGGGGAACATACCACTTAGTCGATCAGCTCGTCTCCTTTCTCCCAAGTCTTCCCAGCCCAAACCTTTCAATATTTTTGTAACGCTACTTTTTTATTGGAAATTACCAACAACAAATCAAGCTGCTTTCTTTGGATTTTTTCCAGCTCTTGAATCAAGTAACTCCAGTCACCCGGGTGTGGTTAACAAGCCTCTTCCAATCCACTTTCTCTAATGTCCTAAATCTGATCCATCCACCATCTTCTCGGTCTTCTAACTGGTCTCTTTCCCATAACTTCTCTTTCCAATTCTCTTCTTACTACTCGTTCCTTTCCCATTCTTTTTACATGTCCGAACCATCTCAGTCTTGCTTTCTGTATCTTCTGTACTGATGGCTCTATATTTAGCTCTTCTCTGATTTTAATGTTTTTTGATTCTATCTCTTCTTGTCTTTTTAACCGATGTTCTTAAAAATTTAATTTCTACTGCTTGGATCTTGCTATCTTGTCTCTTACCAGTTACCAGCGTTTCTAGTCCGTATGTTACAATTGGTATGAAATACTATTTATATAATGTTAATTTCGTTCTCTTGGGTACCGGTACTTTGTCATCCCATAAAAGCTTTCTAACTTGATGACAAAATGTTGTACCTTTACTTAGTCTGTTAGTAATTTCAGGATTGATTTCATTACATCCATTAATAATGCTACCCAGATATGTAAACTGTTCTACATTCTCTAACCTTTGTCAATCTATGTTCACTTGGTTTCTCTTTTTCTCTTTTCCACAGTGCATGACTGCAGTTTTCTTTTTACTAGCTACCATTCCAAACTCTTTCAGATTTTCATTCCAAATGTCCAATCTCCTTTGTACAACAATAATGGTGACAGTGCACTTCCTTGCTTGAGACCTTCTTTTGTATAAAATGTTTCATAGTCACCACTCCCCACTTGTACACTGCTTTTACTCCCATGATACAACATTTTTATCTTGTTAATTAATGATTTTGGTACATTCCTTTTCAGTAGGCATTCCCATACATGTTTTCTCTTAACTGTATCATAAGCTTTTTACAAATCCAAAAATACGAAGATTTTTTTTCCATTATTGTTCGCACTGTAAATATCAAGTTGGTCTAAAGCCATATTGTTCTTCCTCTGTGTTTATATTATATCCCTCAGTCTTTTGTCTATGACTTTCTCCATTATTTTTAGCCCATGTGATAATATAAAATTTTCACATTTCTTCCTATTTCCTTTTTTGAACAGTGGTACAATGCTTCCTTGTTGCCTATCTTCAGGTATCCTTTCATCCTTCCATATGGCATTGAGGGCTCGGTATAGCCACTGTAGTCCAATGCTTCCTGCTGCCTTAATCATATCCGCATTGAATTCGTCTTTTCCACTTGCTTTACCTTTGGTCATTGCTTTCACTACCGTTTCAAGTTCCAACCATGTTATCGGGTTCTCTTCTTTTTCTCTATTATTTCCATTTTCTTATCTCCTTCTTCCTTCGAGCAGTCATCCTCATTATAAAGTTTTTCAAAATTCTTTGCCATCACCTTCTGAAGACCCTTTTCAACATGTACTATGGATCCATCTTCTCTCTCTGTTGCTTTGATTTTTTTCTTGATTTATTTCCTCGACTATCTTGCTCAATTCTGTTCGTAAACTCTCCACAACATTTCTATTTTTCTTTCTTTACTTGTAGTTTCAATCTTTTGTATTCCACATGTGAGGCTATTGGTATCAAAAGGAGCAATCTCCACTTTTCGTTGGAAATGAGTTACTGATACCGTTGCATTGTATTAATAGCTATCTATAAAACTATGTTGTTTGTCTTTCACAAAAAGAACAAAATACCATCGTTTCAGAGCACGAAAGTACAGTGTGACTTTCAAACAGAACAATCTCCGCCATCGGTTGATATCAAAAGGGACAATCTCCAGAACTACCAATCAGCTCTTTCTGCTCACACAATGTGAGTGCTGCCATATTGGTTGAACTGAGTTATAAATTGAGACTGTCTTGCTTATGCATGCCTATTTTTCGGTTTTAGAGTAATACTGGAGGTATTTTCGGAGTTTTGAAGGTATATGAACGTGCACGAACATATTATATTACCAAAATAAACTGTAGCTTTCTTCAGTGTGTTCTGTGATGGACATGCTACCGCAAAACGTGACACCTGTATCACCCGCAAAAGTGAGGGAATAGACTCACGATCATAGGAAATGGAAATCAGTTGTTGCAAAAAAGTGGTAATAACATTCAGTCAGTAAATATTTTCTTATCAAGTAGAAATTCAATTGGGAAATGGACTTATATACTCTTGTATAGTCAATATTCATATGTACTGATCATAACCTCAGGGCACTTTATTATAACAGCTATCCGCTGCAGTCGCTTAAGTGTGGCCAGTATCCAGTATTCGGGAGACAGTAGATTCGAACCCCACTGTCGGCAGCCCTGAAGATGGTTTTCCGTGGTTTCCCATTTTCACACCAGGCAAATGCTGGGGCTGTACCGTAATTAAGGCCACGGCCGCTTCCTTCCCACTCCTAGCCCTTCTCTGTCCCATCGTCGCCATAAGAGCTATCTGTGTCAGTGCGGCGTAAAGCAACTAACAAAAAATATAACAGCTATCCTTAGTTTACAGACTTCTCTTCCTTCTTTTTACTGACTATCTGAAGGATAATGTTAATTTTTAAATTTTATTGTACCCTACTGTATATTGAATGTATTGATAATAAGATTGTTTGCAACTAAACTGATGTGTTTCTTGCTGGTGGTCTTCCGTTTTTCAGTCTAGGTAATATTATTCATCACTTTTGTAACTCTTAAATGTATGTACCGGTACAGTACATTATAGTGACATTCTTGACGTTTCAATCTAGTGTAAAGAAAAATAGTGTAGGTATCACTATTCTGTAAGTTATTAGCAAAAAGAGCAATCTCCTTACATGTTGGTATCAAAAAGAGCAATATCCACGAAAATCTGAAAGTTAGTATCAAAAGAGACAATCTCCGAAATACAATTTAAAATACCCAATTAACCATTAATTATATGGTAGGGTTTCTTTGATTACTCGCTCACAGCCTGTCTGTTGTGTATATAAGACAAATATCACCCAGATAGAGTGAATAGAAATGCATTAGATAAAAAAATCACTCCCCCTGTAAAGTGCGGGAAGGTGGAGATTGCTCTTTTTGATACCAATAGCCTCATGTAACCTTTCTATTTTATTCTCATCCCTCTGATATGTTTTTTGTTTTTCCTTATCCATTTCTTTCTTCACCTTGTTCCTTTCTTTTATTTCTTTTTTAATTTTGTCTGTCCACCACCATGTTTCCTTTCCCTTAACCTTTGCTTTTGTTTCTCCGCATACCTCAATTGCTGCTTATACAAATGTCTGTCTTAAATTGTCCCACGCTTCTTCTCCACTTCGTATTTCTGTGTTAGGGAACTTCCTTTTTATACAATCTTGGAATGCCATTTTATCCTCCTCCTCCAATTCCCAAATCATGATCTTTAGTTTCTTCTTCAGTACAATTTTAGGGATTTTTACTTGTTTTAATTCCACAATTAATAATCTTTGATCACCTTCCATACTTTCACTGGGGATTATCTTCGTATTCATGATGTATCTTCCCCATTCTCGGTGTGTTATCATAAAATCGATGAGTGTTCTATACAGTCCATCCCAACTATATTGGCTTATCTTATGGCTATTCCTCTTCATAAACGCTGGCAACCAGGAATGAGTTAGCTGGAAAATGTATAATGTCCAATAACGGACCATTTATATTGGTAGTATAAATTTACTTGTTCAGGACAAATATTTCAGGCTCCCTATGGCAGGGATGGCGAACCTATGCCACGCGTGTCATTAGGTGACACGCGAACACGATTTCGGTGGCACACCTCATGCAAATATTAAAATATTTATGTACATTTTGTACTATAGATTATACATATCTCGTGCATCGTTCAGTCATAGTGTTTCAGGTTTAAAAAATAAATACCGAAAATCTAAATTCTAGTTCCATTTGGACGTGCATTATGGCAACACTGCAACACTGATAGGTCCGGAAGTCAAGTGGTATAAATGTCAGATGCGACCGACGAGCCATTCGTTCACCCGCATTAGTGAATTAGTGAAGTTTGGCTTGTGTGTGGTTGCCAGGATCTCGTAATTATTCTCAGTAAGTAATTGCTTATTGTTTTGAATTTTATAAGACAAATAGTTGCCAATAAATTATCCCAATTTCGAGATTTGGAGAAAAGACCGCGCTTTATTTCAAAACCTCATATTCCACAAATTAATCTCTCTTTTTTGTTGTTGTTGTTGTTGTTGTTAGATATTCACAGTTTAGAAATGGAGTTGACTGAATTTTAAGAAAGCATGTATGGGTGAAAAAGTTCGTACAACTTGATGAAGCATAAGTGAAAATTGAGTGTGCTGTTGATGGTGAATACTCTCTCCAGAAGCCGGAGAACTTAATGCTTGAACAGTGGAACAACCTCCCACAAAAGTTTTCGGCCATGAAAAAATTTGCTACAGCGCGACTTACTTTGTTTGGGTCATCATACACATACAAGCAACTATTTTGTACAATGAACGTTGTGAAGACAAGTTATGAACCTAACATAAATGGCATAGCTACTAAGTATTTTTGCGGTATTGGCAAAATACGGCCACGAAACATGCAATCGCACGTATGATTTTATTATTGAGAGCGAGTACATGAGTCTTGGGACGAAAATTATGCCCCTATACGCATCTGTTTCCGCGACAGCGCCGATGCGTAGGAAAATCTCCATCACGTGCACTGGCGGGGGAAGAACTATCTGTCGTGAAGAAAATGTTTCTCCACGCCAGAAAGAAACTCCCTCTTCGCTACTCTGTTAAAAATTCAAATAAGTGGATCGGAGTAAAATTTAGAAAGAAGAAGAAGAAGACGTAGTATTTTACAATATATATTTACGTAATAACATATAATGAAACATACTTTGGAATTAGGGATGGAATTTGGTGGTGGCGGTGGTGAGTGGGGGTGGGGGTTGTAGCCATTAAAAACGAAAATAACAAGTGGCACAGTAGACAGTTGAGAATAATAATCCAGACCTAAAATGGCACACTAGTTCGAAAAGGTTCGCCATCCCTGCCCTATGGGAATCAACATCTATATCATCTGATAGTGAAGCAGGCATCAATTTTTGGTAAAGAGACAAAGTCTCTCATAGTGCATTGGCACTGCTGGTGGCTCCAAGTAGCCTACAGAGTGGCCTCCATGGTATGCGCTAGCCATACGTCTTGGTGGGTGTGCTATTTGCCAACTGATGAGCCCAACTTAGCACACTGGGGCGAAATGCTGGCAACCAGGAATGAGTTAGCTGGAAGATTTATAATGTCCAATAATGGACCATACCCATGTGGGCCCAGAACATTCTCGTATCCCAGCAAAGGCAATGAGTATGAAAATGAAAGAATTATAAACAATGCATATACATGTAAACAAGAAACTACTGAAGATAATACAGGTGTATGCTCCACAGACAGGATGTAGCGAGGAAGAAAAAGATTTCCTCAATGAACTAGAAACCCATACTGTTGGAGATGGGATCATGATAATGGGAGATCTGAATGCCCATGTGGGAACTGATAGAATGGGAAAGTGGGTAGAAGAATTCTCCGGACAATTAGTGCATTTATATTGGTTCCCTACCCCTGTTTTAAAGAATTTTCAGGCTCACCACATTTAATACATAAAATTAAAAATCCCCCTTTTCAGTACTAATATTAAACTAAACAAGTTAAAACATTTATTTGGAACTAGTTTTTGACACTGGTGAGCGTCATCTTCAGCCAAATTTGAGAACAGGAGTGGCGTATGCTGGAATCAAGACGTGGGCTACCACTGGACTTAGGTCACCCCTTTTCGATGGTTGGTTTAGTGAACGTCAAGCCTTCAGTGTTTTGGGTTGCAGCCAATAGCCAATCGAGAAGCCTGTTTGTTGTGAAGGCTGCTTCACAAGCTACTGCCCTGCCCTCTGCTACTGCACCATTATTATTATTATTATTATTATTATTATTATTATTATTATTATTATTATTATTATTATTATTATTCAAATGTTAAATTTTACAGTGGTCATACCCATCGGTCACTGTTTAATTAGCTTCCTCGGGAGATCAGTGGTGGTGTCCGACCCATGATCACGGTTTTGATTCCAACAAACTAAAGAGAACCTGAGAGATTGCATTCCATTTTAGCAGATCTATCTATAAAAGAAAACTATATTACTCCTATAACAGCAGCCCTCTAGTGTCTTCCTACAAGGATGTAGAAATAAACGGAAGTGAAATACCAGCACTCTGTTATCTATATGAATTAAAGTCAGAAGTATGAGGTGAGGAAGTATATACGATGAGTAACGCATGGTTGATAGTTAGCAGTGGTGATTTGACAGAACAAAGCCTAACACACCTATCTCCCTCCGGTCCCAGCTCCTAATCGATATGCAACACCAAGCCGCGTGGGGCGAGTAGAGCGGAGAGGGACGAGAGTCTGGGCTGCAATATCAGTCCCCGATGCCTTGCTCTCAGAAATATGTTCAACTTTTTTCTCACTGCTTTCAAGTTTGTAATTGGGACAATGTGTCAGATGCTTACGCTATAATGTGTTTTAGACTTCCATCATTATCAAGTTGAGGTTTGGGCTTCACCGATAGCCTTGGTAGCCCTCAGTATACACCACTGAAGAACAGGCAATCATAAATAAACATATCTTCATTATATCAATGCACATATAAAACTCTTAATATGGGACCTATGATGTCCCTAAAAGTATCTGGAGAAAACTTCAAAAAATCACAATTTCAAAACCTTGAAGTCACGATTAGAACAATACTTAACATAATTCTTTTCACTCAAATTAATGAGTTCGACTTAGAACCGTAAGATTTTCAAATAATTAAAAAGGCTTGTCATAAATGAAATGTTATAGAAACCTCGAACCACATGTAGAGTTTCTCTGTAAATATGATAGTCCCAATTAGAACGACACTTTAACATAATTATTTAACGCAAGATGGAATCTTGGAAGTCCTGAGTTCAACTTAGAGTAGGAAGATTCACAACAGACTGTTCAGAATTTGTTTTTCAAGAATAATTTTAATGTTTATAAAGGAACTTTATACATGTTTCATCCTTTGTACTTCTGATCAATTGTGAGAAGACCTTTTATTTAAATTGTGAATCTTCCTACTCTAAATAGAACTCAGGACTTTCAAGATTCCATCTTGAGTTAAATAATTATGTTATTGCCTGTTTGGCTGAAGATGATGCTCACCAGCGTCGAAACTAGTTCCTAGTAAATGTTATAACTTGTTTAGTTTAATATTAGTATTGAAAAAGTGGATTTTTTAATTTTACTTATCTATTATTCTCGGTTCAATTTGGACTTAAAAATGAAATTATTAAATTTAAATCTCTGTATTTACTCGCGTAATTCCCCCCCACCACCTGCTTTTTTTTTTCGACCTCAAAAATGGGGAGGGAAAATCATCATCAGCATCATCATCATCATCATCATCATCATCATCCTTATCCTTCTAAGTATTGGGCCATTTGGCCCATTACGTTCTTGCATTTTCTTTCCATCGCTTAATTGGACGTTCTTTAGATCTGTGTCTTCTTGGTTGGTAGCGTAGGATCTCCTTTGATAGTCTTCCAGATTTCATCGTTTGAACGTGACGTTTCCAGTTTTCTTGGTAATCATAGATATAATTGACTACTGGTTCCACATTCAGTCCCTTAAGCATATCTTCATTTCTTTTATGATCCCATTTTTGATAGCCTGCTGTTCTGTGCATGAACGTCATTTCATTTCACGTGCTGTAATTCTGGAAATGTCTTGAGTTCTTATTGTCCATGCCTCACTGCCATAGCAAAGGGTTAGTCTGGCTAAAGTGTTATAAAGACGTGAGTGATTGTGTTTTTGGAGAAGAGATGGCCTTCATAATGTGATTTATAATTCCTGTTGTTCTGGTAAACTTGGTTATTTTTGCAGAGATATTAATTTCCCCTTGGTAAGATAAATTGTATCCCAGATAAATAAATTCATTGACTCCAAAATTGTATTATCTAAACAGATTTTACTGGGGATAGGGTCCTTCCCCTTAAAGGCCATTTCTGGTGGAATGATCATGTTGAATTTTGAAGAGACTTTCTGGAGATTAAATACTGACCAGCTGATGCTACAAATGCAACATCATCAACAAAGAGTATGGCATCTAGATGTGTGAGAGATTATGTCTCACACCTCTGCAGATTGGTTCCCTTTACTGCAATAAGGTTGTCACCGTACATGTTGTATATGTCACTTTACAAATAAAAATATTTATAAAATCCTCCTTATCAATACAAATCAACTTACCTGTTAGATGAAACAAAGTCTATACATGTTTCAGCCTATTCTCAAGGCCATCATCAGTAGCAGAACAATTATTACATAACACAAACAAATTAAAAATCTTGGTGAAGTGAAATGATAGTGATCATGATTAATGAATTAAAAACATATTGAGGTACAAAGTCCTCTCTTCTGATGGGTCGTTCTTGATTGTCAAATAAAACTTGCTGACTGTTAAAATGAGAACATTGTGCTAAGCAGTGTTGTGAGACCGTCAATACCATGGATTAAAACGTGTGTAACATCTGTAATGTGAAAAGGAATTATGAGTGGATGAAAAACAAGTTAAAAAATAATGTAAGAAAAGAAAACTCATTTAACTTACTTGTAAATAAAAGTTGTCATCTCTAATGGAAATGACCTTGTCATTCTCAAGTCACATTGACAACTAAGCTTGGGTGTGGCTTACCGTGTATCTGTGCCGATGCTGATGGGTGGGAGAAGGGGGAGGGACGAGCTGAGTCACGTGAGGAGGGTGTTGAAGGAAGGGCGGGTCTTGTTCTAGAATGTTGGTGGTGAAACTCTTTTTTTTTTTTTGCTAGGGGCTTTACGTCGCACCGACACAGATAGGTCTTATGGCAACGATGGGATAGGAAAGACCTAGGAGTTGGAAGGAAGCGGCCGTGGCCTTAATTATGGAACAGCCCCAGCATTTGCCTGGTGTGAAAATGGGAAACCACGGAAAACCATCTTCAGGGCTGCCGATAGTGAGATTCGAACCTACTATCTCCCGGATGCAAGCTCACAGCCGCGCGCCTCTACGCGCACGGCCAACTCGCCCGGTAAACTCGTTTTTATTAATAAATTTGTTCACAGGTAAGCGGGACAAAGGTTTCCATTAATATATTTTTATTAATATATTATATTTTTCTTTTCATTGATTTCATTCAAGTTGTGCGCAGAATTGTTATATTGGTCGATATCTATATAAATATTCTCTTAGTATAGTAAGTAAGGGATCTTTCTTTCTTGGTCAATTGTTGTGTATTTGTAATTTTTCTCTCTACAATGTTTGCTCATGGCTGAGTAGCGGTTGTACTTCAGAGCATTGAGGTGTTGCATTGGTGTGAACGGTCTTGAAAGCTACTTCTAACTTGTGTTTTTTAAAGATGTTTGAAATAGGATATAATTTTAAAGGTAAATGTGGTGAATTTCTCTTTAGGGGAAGATTCTTTTTCTAAGGTGGTCTTGGATTTACTTTTAAATTTATTAAGAATTTTGTTCACGAAAGCTTTACTGAAACAATTACCTTCGGCTATTGTATAAATGTGTTGATTTCCTTTCTAAAATTCTTACGGGATAAGGGAACATTAAGAGATCTGAAAATCATACTATTATAAGCTGTCTTCTTCTGCGTCCCTGGGTGTAGAGAAGTCTGGTGGATTGTGTTTATTGTGTGGGTGGGCTTCCTGTAAATATTAAAAGAAAGGGTTTTATTCTGAATGCAAGTAATAGTTAAATCGAGATAATTAAGGGAATTGTTGTTCTCGGATTCTATCATAAACTTTATGTGGGTATCCAGGTTATTAAGCAATTAAAGAACTGTGTTGCTATCAGTAGTATGAGAATCCAGGACAATAAAAGTAGCATCAACGTAGCGAGTTTGATACCATTAATTTTGCCTATAATACTAGTGTATTCAAGGAAATCTACGTAAATATCAGCGGGGATTCCCGAGGCCAGTGACCCCATAGGAAGACCCTTCTGTTGGTATATGATGTTATTAAAAGTGAAGAAACTATTAATTTAATGTAAAATTGAGGATCTGAACAAACTCATCTATCTCACCTATTGTCAATTTACTGAATTTGGAAAGATTATTTTTAACTATTTCGATGGTTTTATTGACGGGTATATTCGTGTACATATTGACTATGTCAAAGGAGTGAAGGGTGTAATGTTTTGGTAAAGTATGATCTTTTATTCTATTGCAGAATTCGTTGCTTTTAATATTTACAGGAAGCCCACCCACACAATAAACACAATCCACCAGACTTCTCTACACCCAGGGACACAGAAGAAGACAGCTTATAATAGTATGATTTTCAGATCTCTTAATGTTACTTTATCCCGTAAGAATTTTAGAAAGGAAATCAACACTATTTATACAATAGCCAAAGGTAATTATTTCAGTAAAGCATTCGTGAACAAAATTTTTAATAAATTCAAAAGTAAACCCAAGACCACCTTAGAAAAAGAATCTTCCCTTAAAGAGAAATTCACCACATTTACCTTTAAAATTATATCCTATTTCAAACATCTTTAAAAAACACAAGTTAAAAGTAGCTTTCAAGACCGTTCCCACCAATGCAAAAACATTTTTTAATTCTCATACTGTCAATAGCAACAAAAAATTTTCAAACTCTGGGATATACAAATTAAAATGCCAATCATGTCTTTCAATGTATGTTGGACAAACAGGCCGTAGCTTCAGTATAAGATACCCCGTACACCTCAATGCCCTAAAGTACAACCGCTACTCAGCCATGAGCAAACATTGTAGAGAGAAAAATTACAAATACACAACAATTGACCAAGATTTAAAGATCTTACACTATGAACAGAAAGATCCCTTACTTAATATACTAGAGAATATTTATATAGATATTGATGAATATAACAATCACAGAGAGTTACAATAATTGAAACTCTTCCAACTTTTTCAATTATTGTAACTCTCTGTGATTAGAATTGATACGGAAAATGAAGCTGATTACTTACGAATATAATCTCGTGCACAACTTGAATGAAATCAATGAAAAGAAAAATATATTATTGGAAAACTTTGTCCCGCTTATCTGTGAACAATTTATTAATAAAAATGAGTTTCACTACCGACATTCTAGAACAAGACCCGCCCTTCCTTCAACACCCTCCTCACATGACTCAACTCGTCCCTTCCCCTTCTCCCACTCATCCGCATCGGCACAGATACACGGTAAGCCACACCCAAGCTTAGTTGTCAATGTGACTTATTTACAAGTAAGTGAAATGAGTTTTCTTTTCTTACATTATTTTTTAACTTGTTTTTCATCCACTCATAATTCCTTTTCTCATTACAGTTGTTACACACGTTTTAATCCATGGTATTGACAGTCTCAGTACACTGCTTAGCACAATGTTCTCATTTTAACAGTCAGCAAGTTTTATTTGACAATCAAGAATGATTGTCAAATAAAACTTGCTTCATGTTTGTGGGTTACTGTAGTCACGTCCCAGTTCGTGAACCAAGGGCAACGGCTGAGTGGCCTAGTAAGTGGTCCTGAGAGTCGGGATACCAGTTGCTATGGAATGGGAGTGGGCATCTCGGTCATATTCTGAGTCGTGGCCCTCCTTGTGCTCAGGCAGCTAGGACTATACAATTCACCGGTGGTCCATAACCCGTTAGAGGAGAGATCCTCACTTGGACTATGTGCAAGTAGGGTAGCATCCTGCTTCATGAATTTATTGAGCTCAGAACACTTTAAGCAAGCCTCGGACCTATGGGAGTAATGGAGTCCCACTCCCATTTGACAGGCGAGGAACTCCTTGGAAACAACTTGGCGAACGAAATGGAATTCGATGGGGAGCTATCAATATTAATGGGGCTTATGGAAGAAAGAAGGTAGAACTGGCTGAGTCAGCAAAGAGGATGCATCTGGATGTGCTAGGAGTAAGTGATATTCGGGTAAGGGGAGATAATGAGGAAGAGAGAGGAGATTGTAAACTGTACTTGACATGTGTAAGAAAGGGAAGGGCAGAGTCTGGGGTAGGGCTGTTCATCAGGAATACTATTGCACGCTACATAGTTTCTGTTAGGCACGTAAATGAGTGAATGATGTGAGTAGATTTGACAGTTGGAGGAATTAGGACGAGAATTGTCACAGTGTATTCACCATGTGAGGGTGCAGATGAGGATGAAATTGAAGTTTTATGAAGCATTGAGTGACAACGTGGTCAGGGTCAACAGCAAGGATAGAATAGTGCTAATGGGCGATTTCAATGCGAGAGTTGGGAATAGAACTGGAGGATACGAAAGGGTGATTGGTAAATGTGGGGAAGATATGGAAGCTAATGGGAATGGGAAGCGTTTGCTGGACTTCTGTGCTAGTATGGGTTTAGCTGTTACGAATACATTCTTCAAGCATAAGGCTATACACCGCTACACATGGGAGGCTAGGGGTACCAGATCCATAATAGACTATATCTTAACAGACTTTGAATTCAGGAAATCTTCTAGGAATGTACGAGTTTTTTTGCGGATTTTTCGATGATACAGACCACTATCTGATCTGTAGCGAACTAAGTATCTCTAGGCCTAGGGTAGAGAAACTGAAATCTGTCTGCAAACGAATAAGGGTAGAAAATCTCCAGGACGAGGAAATTAGACAGAAGTACATGGATATGAATAGTGAGAAGTTTCGAACAGTAGACAGTAAGCAGGTTCAGGATCATCATCATTGAGTCATCAGTCCATAGACTGGTTTGACGCAGCTCTCCATGCCACCCTATCCTGTGCTAACCTTTTCATTTCTACGTAACTATTGCATCCTACATCTGCTCTAATCTGCTTGTCATATTCATACCTTGGTCTGCCCCTACCATTCTTACCACCTACACTTCCTTCAAAAACCAACTGAACAAGTCCTGGGTGTCTTAAGATGTGTCCTATCATTCTATCTCTTCTTCTCGTCAAATTTAGCCAAATCGATCTCCTCTCACCGATTCAATTCAGTATCTCTTCATTCGTGATTCGATCTATCCATCTCACCTTCAGCATTCTTCTGTAACACCACATTTCAAAGGCTTCTATTCTCTTCCTTTCTGAGCTAGTTATCGTCCATGTTTCACTTCCATACAATGCCACACTCCACACGAAAGTCTTCAAAAACATCTTTCTAATTCCGATATCAATGTTTGAAGTGAGCAAATTTCTTTTCTTAAGAAAGCTCTTCCTTGCTTGTGCTAGTCTGCATCTTATGTCCTCCTTACTTCTGCCATCGTTAGTTATTTTACTACCCAAGTAACAATATTCATCTACTTCCTTTAAGACTTCATTTCCTAATCTAATATTTCCTACATCATCTGCCTTCGTTTGACTGCAGTCCATTACTTTTGTTTTGGACTTATTTATTTTCATCTTGTACTCCTTACCCAAGACTTCGCCAATACCATTCAGCAACTTCTTGAAATCTTCTGCAGTCTCAGATAAAATAACAATATCATCGGCAAATCTCAAGGTTTTGATTTCCTCTCCTTGGACTGTGATTCCCTTTCCAAATTTCTCTTTGATTTCCTTTACTGCCTGTTCTATGTAAACATTGAAAAGGAGAGGGGACAAACTGCAGCCTTGCCTCACTCCTTTCTGGATTGCTGCTTCTTTTTCAAAGCTCCTGATTCTTATCACTGCAGACTGATTTTTATACAGATTGTAGATAATTCTTCATTCTCGGTATCTGATCCCTATCATCTTCAGAATCATAAATAGCTTGGTCCAATCAACATTACCGAATGCCTTTTCTAGATCTACGAATGCCATGTACGTGGGCTTGTCCTTCTTGATTCGATCCTCTAAGATCAGACGTAAAGTCAGGATTGCTTCACATGTTCCTACATTTCTTCTGAAGGCAAATTGATATTCTCCCAACTCAGCTTCAACTTGTTTTTCCATTCTTCTGTGAATAGTACATGTTAAAATTTTGCAGGCATGAGATACTAAACTAATGGTGCGGTAGTTTTCACACCTGTCAGCACCAGCTTTCTTGGGAATAGGTATAACAACATTCTGCCGAAAATCGGATGGGACTTCTCCTGTCTCATACATCTTGCACACTAAATGAAATAACCTTGCCATGCTGGTTTCTCCTAAGGCAGTCAGTGATTCAGAGGGAATGTCGTCAATTCCAGGTGCGTTGTTCCTATTTAGGTCACTCACAGCTCTGTCAAACTCTGACCTCAAAATTGGGTCTCCCATTTCATCAGCATCAACAGCCTCTTCATGTTCCAGAACCAAATTATCTACATCTTTACATTGATACAACTGTTGGATATGCTCCTGCCATCTTTCTGCTTTGTCTTTTTTCCCTAGAAGTGGTTTTCCATCTGAGCTCTTAATATTCATACACCTAGATTTCCTTTCTCCAAAGGTTTCCTTGATTTTCCTGTATGCAGCATCTACCTTTCCCAGGACCATACAGCCTTCGACATCCTTGCACTTCTCCTTCAGCCATTCTTCCTTAGCTATCTTGCACTTTCTATCCACGTGACTCTTTAATCGCCTGTATTCTTTTCTTCCCTCTTCACTTCTAGCATTCTTGTATTTTCGTCGTTCATCAATCAGGTCTAGTATCTCCTGAGTTATCCACTGATTCTTAGTTGATCTTTTCTTCCTTCCTAACATTTCTTCAGCAGCCCTACTGATTTCATTTTTCATGACTCTCCACTCTTTCTCAATAGTGTTTCCTTAAGCCTTTTCATTTAGTCCTTGTCCAACATGTTCCTTGAAACAATCCCTCAAACTCTTTTCTTTCTACTTGTCTAGATCCCATCTTTTTGCATTCTTTCCTTTCTTCAATTTCTTCAACTTCAGATGGCATTTCATGACTAACAAGTTGTGATCAGAGTCCACGTCTGCTCCTGGGAAAGTTTTGCAATCCAACACCTGGTTTCTGAATCTCTGCCTAATCATAATGAAGTCTATTTGATACCTTCCAGTGTCTCCAGGTCTCGTCCACGTATACAGCCGTCGTTTGTGGTGTTTCAACCAAGTATCGGCAAGGACTAAATTATGATCAGTGCAGAATTCAACCAGCCGACTTCCTCTTTCGTTCCTTTGTCCCAAATTCTCTTACTGTACTACCTTCTCTTCCTTGGCCTACCACTGCATTCCAGTCTCCCATCACAATTAGATTCTCGTCACCTTTTACATATTGTATTAGATCTTCTATCTCCTCATATATTCTTTCGATTTCTTCATCATCCGCTGAACTAGTAGGCATATAGACCTGCACTATTGTAGTGGGGGTGTCTATCTTGACGACAATAATTCTTTCACTATGCTGGTCGTAGTAGCTTACCCGCTGCCCTATTTTCTTATTCATTATTAAACCAACTCCTGCATTTCTCCTGTTTGATTTTGTGTTGATAATTCGGTGGTCGCCTGACCAAAAATCTTGTTCTTCCTGCCAACGTACTTCACTTATACCAACTACATCTAACTTTAGCCTATCCATCTCCCTTTTCAGATTCTCTAACCTACCACAATGATTCAAGCTTCTAACATTCCACGCTCCGACTCACAGAATGTCAGTATCCATCTTCCTGATGATCGCCCCCTCTCGTGTAGTCCCCACCCGGAGATCCGAATGGGGGACTAGTTTACCTCCGGAATATTTTACCCAGGAGGAAGCCATCATCAGTACATCATTCATACAGAGAGAGAGCTACATGTCCTCGGGAGGTAGTTACGGCTGTAGTTTCCCGTTGCTTTTAGCCGTGTAGCAGTATCAACACAGCTAATCCATGTTGAGTATTATTACAAGGCCGTATCAGTCAATCATCTAGACTGCCGCCCTTGCAACTACCTAAAGGCTGCTACCCCGCTTTCGATGAACCATTCGTTAGTCTGGTGTCTCAACAGATACCCATCCGATATGGTTGCACCTGCAGCTCGGCTATCTGCATCATTGGGACATGCAAGCCTCCCCACCGCAGCAAGGTCACATGGTTCGCAGAGGAGGTTCAAGATATAGAAAGTGAATGGGTGGCATACAGGGATGCTGTAGTAGAAACAGCAAGGGAATGCCTAGGAACAACTGTGTGTAAAGATGGGAAAAGGCGAACATCTTGGTGGAATGATTAAGTGAGAGCAGCCTGTAAACGTAAAAGGAAGGCTTATCAGAAGTGGCTCCAAACAAGGGCCGAGGCAGACAGGGATTTGTACGTAGATAAAAGAAACAGAGTGAAACAAATAGTTGTTGAATCCAAAAAGAAGTCATGGGAAGATTTTGGTAATAACCTGGAAAGGCTCGGTCAAGCAGCAGGGAAACCTTTCTGGACAGTAACAAAGAATCTTAGGAAGGGAGGGAAAAAGGAAATGAACAGTGTTTTGAGTAATTCAGGTGAACTCATAATGGATCCCAGGGAATCACTGGAGAGGTGGAGGATATATTTTGAACATCTTCTCAATGTAAAAGGAAATCATCCTGGTGGTGTTGCAAACAGCCAAGCTCATGGGGAGGTGGAAAATGATGTTGGTGAAATTATGCTTGAGGAAGTGGAAAGTATGGTAAATAAACTCCATTGTCATAAGGCAGCAGGAATAGATGAAATTAGACCTGAACTGGTGAAGTAGTGGGAAGGCAGGGATGAAATGGCTTCATAGAGCAGTAGAATTAGCGTGGAGTGTTGGTAAGTTACCTTCATATTGGACAAAAGCAGCAATTGCACCTATCTATAAGCAAGGGAACAGGAAGGATTGCAACAACTATCGAGGTATCTCATTGATTAGTATACCAGGCAAAGTATTCACTGGCATCTTGGAAGGGAGGGTGCGATCAGTCGTTGAGAGGAAGTTGGATGAAAACCAGTTTGGTTTCAGACCACAGAGAGGCTGTCAGGATCAGATTTTCAGTATGCGCCAGGTAATTGAACAATGCTACGAGAAGAACAGGCAGTTGTGTTTATGTTTCATAGATCTAGAGAAAGCATATGACAGGGTACCGGGGGAAAAGATGTTTCCTATACTGGGGGACTGTTATGGAATTAAAGGTAGATTATTAAAATCAATCAAAGGCATTTATGCTGACAATTGGGCTGCAGTGAGAATTGATGGTAGAATGAGTTCTTGGTTCATGGTACTTACAGGGGTTAGACAAGCCTGTAATCTTTCACCTTTGCTGTTCGTAGTTCATATGGATCATCTGCTGAAAGGTATAAAATGGCAGGGAGGGATTCAGTTAGGTGGAAATGTAGTAAGCAGTTTGGCCTATGCTGACAACTTAGTCTTAATGGCAGACTATGCCGAAGGGCTGCAGTCTAATATCTTGGAACTTGAAAATAGGTGCAATGAGTATGGTATGAAAATTAGCCTCTCGAAGACTAAATTGATGTCGGTAGGTAAGAAATTCAACAGAATTGATTGTCAGATTGGTGATACAAAGCTAGAACAGGTCGATAATTTCAAGTATTTAGGTTGTGTGTTCTCCCAGGATGGTAATAAAGTAGGTGAGATTGAATCAAGGTGTAGTAAAGCTAATGCAGTGAGCTCGCAGTTGCGATCAGCAGTATTCTGTAAGAAGGAAGTCAGCTTCCTGACGAAATTATCTTTACATCGGTCTGTTTTGAGACCAACTTTGCTTTACGGGAGCAAAAGCTGGGTGGACTCAGGATATCTTATTCATAAGTTAGAAGTAACAGACATGAAAGTAGCAAGAATTTTTGCTGGTACAAACAGGTGGGAACATTAGCAGGAGGGTACTCAGAATGAGAAGATAAAGGCTAATTTAGGAATGAACTTGATGGATGAAGCTGTAAGCATAAACCGGCTGAGGTGGTGGGTCCTGTGAGGCGAATGGAGGAGGATAGGTTACCTATGAGAATAATGGACTCTGCTATGGAGGGTAAGAGAAGTAGAGGTAGACCAAGACGACGATGGTTAGACTCGGTTTCTCACGATTTAAAGATAAGAGGTATAGAACTAAATGAGGCCACAACACTAGTTGCAAATCGAGGATTGTGGCGACGTTTAGTAAATTCTCAGAGGCTTGCAGACTGAACGCTGAAAGGCATAAGTCTATAATGATAATGTATGTATGTATGTATGTATCAAGAATGGCCCATCGGACGAGAGGACTTTGTACCTCAATATGTTTTTAATTCATTAATCATGATCACTATCATTTCACTTCATCAAGATTTTTAATTTGTTTGTGTTATGTAATAATTGTTCTGCTACTGAAGATGGCCTTGAGAATAGGCTGAAACATATACAGACTTTGTTTCATCTAACAGATGAGTTGATTTGTGTTGATAAGGAGGATTTTATAAATTCTTTTATTTGTAAAGTGACAACCGCCAATATGGAGTGAGATTTATAACGTGCAATGTTGTATTTGTTACCTATTAACTGTTCTTCTGCTAATATACTAAGAAATCTGTTCTTGTTAACTAGGCAAAAGGCTTTCTGAAAATCAACAAATGCTATTTGAGTTTCTAACTTAAATTACCTATATTTTTCTACTAAGACTTTCAAGGTAATGTAAACATCAGCACATGAGCATCCCGTTTGAAATTCGTGTTGTTCATTTCCAATCATATTTCCAGAATGCCTGAATAATTTTTCTCTGACAATATTAGAGTAAATTTTGTAACCTAAGTTGAGTATACGTATCCCTCAGTAATTTCCACAGTATTTCACACTGCTCTTCTTATGAAGAGGCATAACTATAGCTTTTTGCCAATTCTCTGGTAGTCTGTTGCCATTCCAAATTAAATTGATGAAACTGAGAAATCTGTGCTTGAACATGTCACTGGATTACTTGAATAGTTCTGCATTTATTGAGTCTTCTCCAGATGCTTTCCCATTTCGAAGTTTTCTGAGTACTAGTTCCAGTTCTTCCAGTGTAATGGTTTCCGAAGACTTGTTAAGTTATGTTGGCGGAAAAATGGCTCAATATTCGAACCTCTCCAAAAGTTCTGTAAATAAATGAGCCACTCCGTTAGAGGGATTGCGTTAATGTGTATGTCTTCTTTTACATCATTATTTAATGTTCAAGGGGGTAGTGATGTGGAATCTATAACCTCTCCTACCCAAATGCCAGCCTTTCCTTGACTGGTGAACTAACCCATTTCCACAGACAAGGCTCTGGCGACCGAGTCACGGCAGGATAACCGTTACATCGAGTACAGAGGAAATTCTGTACGACAGCCAGTCCATGGGCTGAGAGGATGGTCTTACTTCCTTCAGTCTAGCAACCCATCGGAAGGATATTTGGTTGTTTTCAAGTTTTTCAAGAGAAAGAAAAACTGGATGGATAAGGGAAAATTATGTGAATCTAAATTAAAAATGGAAATAAAAAATCAAACATAATTACCTTACTTAAGTTACAAAATTTATTTAGGCCTAAAATAGTACAAAATAATAGAAAATAGACAGTAATATGTTCGCTAGCAGTAATTATACGGAAACTGTCACGCAAGAATTTGCTGAAGATGATACGTGAAATAATACTGTATTAGGGTAAAATCTGTAAAATGTATTTCACTTCAAAGAAATAGACTTACTGTGTCATTCATCATCGCTTTCCTCAGAAGTTGTCTGCGATGAATCACTCCCATTCTCTTCCATCCTCCAGATCCAGTCATCTTCAGTTCCGTCTAGTTCATTGGAAATGCCAGTTTTCTTGAAACTCTTCACAATAATTTCTTGTGAAAACGTAACTACTGTTTTTCTTTTCCATCACGCCACTAACAAACACTTGGCACAACAATTCACATGAAAGAACACTTTTGAAAGCGATTACTGCACGCGTGCAATCGCAGCTGATAACAAGGCTGAGTTATGGCTAGCAGTCACAGGTGTGTTCTGGCCCCAGGTGCTGGAACACTCCTCTCCTAGCATGGGAAACATGAACTGGAATTTCCAAACTAGTTCACTAAGACGAGATAAGTGGGAACTGTAGATTAAACAGGGAGCGGGGGGGGATATGAGATTATATTCTTTTACCAAATTTTCATTCTAAAAATCAGGGAGGGAAAATTACGCACGTAAATAACGGTACATTACATCACCTTTTTCAGCTGCTGGCCTGGCACCATATTTGGTGAGGTAAGCATAGGACTAGTATCGTGTCTACCTTCGACAGCAGTAAAACGAAGGCCATGTGTATTCAGGGTAGAGTTCATTTCTTGATTTGTGAATGAAAATAATATTTCCAACTTTTAATATATTTATATTTTCTGTTTCAGGAGAACACGTTGTGTGAAGTGGAGATGTCAGATCACGACAGTGAATATCATCCAGATATAATCCATACTAATGATGTTGATGGAGATGGAAATGATAAGGAAGTTGTCAAAATAAAAATAGAGCCAGAAGATGAACCTGGAGATTTGAATAAGGATATGATGAAAAGGAAAATGATTAAAAAGAAACCTAAAACTATCATTGAGTTACCCGAATCGGAAATACCCGAGAAAGTAATTTGTAGAGAAGGAACGGATTTCTCTTGTTTGTTGTGCACTGGTGATGAGAAGATAATGGGTGATATGAAAGGAATAATTAATCACATGAAAAATGTACATAATGTTAAAGTTTACATTTGTGATATTTGTGGACAGGATTTTAGGAAACGTAATGAGTTATCAGTGCATTTAGATGAGCATGTAGCTGCAGAAGAAGGAGACTTCCAATGTGAAGTATGTAATCGTATATTTAGTAATTTGCGCTTGTTCCGTGTCCATAAGAGAATGCACTATCCACAGTCCAAACTGTGGACTTGTGAAACATGTGGCAAACGTTACAGTTCTCGAAATCTATTAGACGAGCACATCAACACACACACAGGAGTTCGTCCTTATATTTGTGAAGTTTGCGGCAAAGATTTTGCCTCGAAATACACTTACAAAGCACATACAAAGACTCACGAAGTTCGACCACGTCCTTTCTCCTGTCAGGAGTGTGGGAAGACCTTCCTCAGCGCCCAAAACTTGGCGCAGCACGAGCGTACTCACACAGGAATGCGCAATTATGTTTGTGACCAGTGTGGTAAAGCTTTCGGTACAGCCCGTAATCTGGAAGTGCACAGTGTTGTGCACTCTGGTTACAAACCGTTCATCTGCCGCACGTGCGGGAAGGCCTTCGCTCGTAAAGCAGAGATCAGAGATCATGAGCGCACTCACACAGGAGAGAAACCATACCAGTGCGAGTTCTGCGGTGCCACCTTTAGTCAGCGCAGCAATTTGCAGTCTCACAAGCGTGCGACACATTACCAGGACAAACGCTACAAGTGTACCGAGTGTGGGAAGGGCTTCAAGAGAAGGCGGCTCCTTGATTATCACGTGAAGGCAGCCCACACAGGGGAACGGCCATATAAATGTCCGACGTGCGATGCCACATTTGTGTATCCAGAGCATTTCAAGAAACATCGGCGGATTCATACAGGAGAAAAACCATTCCACTGCGAAGTTTGTGGGAAAGCATTTAACTCACGAGATAACCGTAATGCTCACCGATTTGTCCACAGCGACAAGAAACCTTACGAATGCTTGGTGTGTGGTACTGGCTTTATGAGGAAACCTTTACTGTACAATCACATGCAGACTCAAGGTCATCTCAATGATACCATTGTAGTGAATCAGCCAAGGCTCACATCTGAGGAAGATCTCTTACATGAAGCTGAGGAACTAGGCCAAGATGGAGGAGAGGTAGAAATGACCATCGTTGATGGTTTAGGCCAACATCAAGACCAGGAAGCAAAATTATATATAGCTGAATTGAAAGAACATGTTATTATTCAACAAGACGGAGATAATAGATGTTATGCAGAGAAGACTGTTGTGTTAGGTGATGCTGATACTAAAGACGAAGTTGATCAACACATGGTACAAGAAACTGTTGAACATCTCATCATAGATGGATCAGTACACTTCACAGATCCAAACGAACTTGCCAGTATTCATGGCGACATTGGATCCGTAGCTGAAATAACTACCTCTAACACTTCGAGTTTTGTTCCCCACCGAGTAGGAGAAGGACGTCACACACTTGTAGTGCCTGCTACTCCACGCATCATGACTGCATCAGGTCAGAATTTTGACGATCCTCATCAAGCAGTAGTAGAAGATTCCTCTGCCATAACAACTTTAACTACTACCCATGGACTCCAAGGAGGTACTACTCACGCTGGTCCTGTACAGTTAATCCAAATAAGAATACCTTCTGAACCAGGCAATAGTAGTCGTGCGTGGGTTAATCTTGTGGAAAATGCTCAGTGATGTTTTGATTTTCCATGCTGGAGTTCGTTAGAAACAATTTTCAGAATTGAGAAGATTAAGGACAGTGTAATATTTTTTATTCTGTATCTTATTGAAGTATTTGATGTATTAATTAAGTTTAAGATTTCCAGTTGTAGATTATTGTTGAGGGATCTGATTTTTCTGTATGATCATTGATAACCATATGTGTATATATTTGAAGATATGTATTTTGTGATGCAAGAGTGACATAAGTTTTCGTGTCTATTTTTAATTTATGTCCTGTATGTCCTATTTTTCTTCTTATTGTGTTCTGTGTGCTGTGCAAATGAAGTTGACAATTATTTGTCATGGTTATTCTCTAAGCTCCCATTCCTGCATATTCATGAGATATTTTTGTTAATATTGGAAGTACGTCTTGGAATCACCAATGATTGTTATTTCTGCTTTTAGAAGAAGAATGTTAAAAATCAAGTTGTTATGAATAGTTTTTTTCTTTTAAATTCACAAATGTATAAGCAACTCATATGTTTTGTATGAGAACATTTTGTATCTATGTAAATGCCAAATACCTGTAACCTTGAACATTATGTGATAATTCACCTATAAATAAGATTTTTAATAAAATATCAAGGCTGACCTGTGCTGTTCTTTAATTCAGCTTGTAAGAATTAATTGTTTAATGCAAGGCCTTTTTTGAAATAAGCCCTTTTGAATGACTGTAATGTAAGGAGTTGTACAGATGGTGAGAATGTGTGATTAAACAATTATTTCAAATCCTAATGGTTCTCATTTTGCTTTTATTTATATTTTCACAGAGCATTCTTCTAACATACATGAAATCTATTTTAATTTTACAATGGAACTTGTTTCATTGACTGTACTTACCCTATGTTGAATTTAAAATTGTCCCTACTTTTTCATTGCACAATGCACTTGACAATTTAAGTGGAACGAAGCTGGCCTCAAGGCTGAAGTGGTACACTGTAGTGCAAGCATTCCTGGCTAAGAAGCTCATATGGTTGAGCCCAACTTGGCAGCCTCAGTCCGGTGGTATTTAAAGGTGCTCATGTATGTTAGCACCTTGGCATCTCCAAAAACCGTAGAAGTAGTTAGTCGTACTTGATATGGGCTTATGCCGTGTCAAGGAAACGAGGTTTGCTCCACGTCTTCTACAGCGTTTGTAATGGTACACCTGCTCCAAGCGGGAGCTGACTACAACACAGTGACATAGACAAATGTGGTACAGAAACTAATAAAATTAAATTGCAACGAAAGACGCCAGGATAGAATGGAACAGAACTGAAGAATGGAAAGAAAGTATGTGGAGAAAACCAGAGGATGAATAATGTGTGGGACACACATGTCACTTAACACGTAGCTTGGAATGAACCATTTGGTGGTGAAGAACGTACGATTTGGAAAAGACCGAAACGAGAGGACAGGAAAGAGAACTACATTTGTAAATCCTGAATGGCTGGCAACCCCATATTCCCTAACTGACAACCAGTGTCCCTGTTGAAATTGTTAGGAGTTTTACGTATCTCCACAGCTTCTCGTATAATCGTAGATTTCAAAAAATCAAAATCGCTTTATTTGCAAATCAGGTGTCTACCTCGGTGGCAAATGGTACACTAAAATACATTATTGTCAAGCACTAAATTTTAAATTACCAAGAGAAGAAGAAAATTTTCCTAGAATACAATATTATACAATTTACACTAGCAATGTTTTCTATTAAACACACAGCTCATCGTTAATAAATTTATATTGTTTACAAAATTCTACTTATAATATCTCCTGTACTTACAAACATAGTCAACTCGTATACAGTATGTGGAATTACTTCAAATAATACTATACAACTGGTATAAGATTAAAATTTACATTGCATTTATTTTTTTTATTTTTTTATTTTTTTACCCATTTTGGAACCTAAGTAGCATAACGACCTGCTGTGTCTTAACCAGAGCCCCTTTTGCCACCACTTTTCAGAGTTCCTGAAGTGCCTTCATAGCTTGCAGTGTTTAGAGCTCGAACATCTTGGAACACGACATCATGACCCGACGATAGGGTGTCCTCAGCTATTGCTAACTTGGTTGCCTGGTTGAGATGGATACAGTCGAACCTGCCATAACGGACACCCTTATTCAGCGGACACCTCCCTTTACGGACAATTTTCCTCGGAACCGATTTTATTTTACATAAGACAAGTGTTAAATTGGCCTCATTTAAGCGGACACCTTGAACTCCGGACAGTGCCATTTGTCGCGTCCACTTGACTTAAGCGGACACTTTACACATTGCAGGACAATTTATTACGCCAGACCACATGTCATTCTTTCTTTTAAAACCATTCTTCAGTCATAAGGAAATCCCTTTTGAATGTTTGTACTATTTCGAGTGCGAGGGGAGAGAGTGTACATCGGAATGCAGTTCTACCTAGTGGTGTATAGGCCTATTCCGAGAATTCTAATTGCCCAGAAATGCTGCCAGAGATTGTTGACTCACAAGTTACCTGGGGATTTTCGTCCCTTCTTGCAACATTCTATTCATAACTCAGATTGTCACTGATAAGGTCGAGCTCAGGTAGTCAACTTGAGAAGGAAAAGACAGTACAGGCGTTAATTAGTGAGACAGAAATACCATAGCAGTTCAGTTGTCTTCATTAGTCGTACAAAAGGACCATTTTGAATAAAACTTTTTATCGTTTTACGGAGCCCGAATCAGGAACGAAAAGTGACGATGATGGTGAGGCGGAAGAAGAAGAAGAAGTTCTGACAATGAAGCAGGGACAAAATATGCTTAAACAGATAAAGAATTTGTGTATCACGCTGTACCGCGAGTACGGCGAGAACACTATGGAACCATTTAACAGACTTTATTCCGTTTTCGAGAATATCGCAATTAAGAAAACGTGCTAAATTTACACAGACGAAGCTTCACGATTACTTCACGAAGCTGTAATGTTTGTAAATGATGTAAAATCACTCTCTATGAAATACTAACACAGAAATGACTTAGAATAATAAAAATAAAGATATGTATGCTTATATTTAAGGTGGATGTTCTTTGCCATTAAAATGTTCGATTATTTTTACAAACTTATTTTAGCGGACACCTCTCGTAATGGACATTTTTCCTCGGAAGCCCCCTGTGGGTGGGGGTGTAGAATAACACCCACGGTATCCCCTGCCTATCGTAAGAGGCGACTAAAAGGGGCCCCAGGGCTCTGAACTTTGGAGCGTGGGTTGGCGACCACGGGGCCCTTAGCTGAGTCCTGGTATTGCTTCCACTTACTTGTGCCAGGCTCCTCGCTTTCATCTATCCTATCCGACCTCTCTTGGTCAACTCTTGTTCTTTTCCGATCCTGACGCTATTAGGTTTGCGAGGGCTAGGGAGTCTTTCATTTTCACGCCCTTCGTGGCCCTTGTCTTCCTTTGGCCGATACCTTCATTTTTCGAAGTGTTGGACCCCTTGCATTTTTTCTCTCTGATTAGTGTTATATAGAGGTTGGTTGCCTAGTTGTACTTCCTCTTAAAACAATAATCACCACCACCACCACCACCTCGGAACTGACGTGTCCGCAGAAGGGAGGTTCGACTGTATTTCTTCTTTAATTCAAGTCCCAATGAACTAGTATCTTATACCTTCTCTGCAAAACATAGAGTTTCTACCTTTTCATGACACAGCATAAGCCCAAAAGCCCGTATCATGTCAACATTATTATTATTATTATATTCCTGTATTAGTTTTGGGTCAGTAGTAAAGCCCAGCCATTGTCGCTTAATTCATCTGCAATTAGTGAGGGATATTTCACCTTCCAAACCTTCAGTAACCAGTGGAATATCGCACTTCATCTGCCAACGCCAGTCGGGTCAATGTGGTGTTCTGGGTTTAGGCCAAATGAGCACATCTTCCCACTTACCAAAACTCTAAAGTTTGCTGCCTAGAAGACTACTTAAAAAATATATCCTTAGCTTTACAACAACTACAGTTTTGTTTCTGGCCCCACTATGATTCTATACTACTTTTCTCTTCCACCATTGTCTTTAAACATGATTTTTTTAAATAAATGAGTTGTCTAATATAGTATTCGTACTTCAAATTAAACAATATAATATTTGAATTAAACACAAATTTTTAACAATGTGTTTCATACGAATGTCAAATGAGTGTGAGAAAAGTTTCACTTAAAGACATTTGAATTAGCCAAGTTCTATTGTTCTCTAGGGGTAAGCATAGTGCAGGGAGAGGCAAACCTAAAGCATTGGGGAATTCACAAGCAGAAGCAGGTCCTAAGTGACTGACAGCACGCACAGTATCACTGAAGGGAGCTGTAACGTGATGTGCTGGAGTAATATGTTTAGCTGATAATTTATTATTATTATTATTATTATTATTATTATTATTATTATTATATTTATTATTACCGGGCGAGTTGGCCGTGCGGTCAGGGGAAATTTCAGTGCTGAAATAAGAGCCAGGTTGTGGAAGGAGGTCACCGGTGTACTTCGCAATATAAAAACGTCAGTGTCAAATCCGAGATATATTGTACAGTAGTACAGCCAGTTGCACTGTATGGAGCCTATTGTAGTCCATCTGACCAAATTTCAGAATGCCAACTACATGCCATGGAAATGAGAATGCTCCGTTGGACTATCGACCATGTCAGAGAGCAATTGGGTGTCGTTCCAATTGTGGATAAAATGAGAAAAACGGCTCCGATGGTATGGCCCGGTACTGTTGCGAACTCTGTCCTTTATTTTGATGTTGAAGGTCTATGCCTCAGAGAACGTTGGCAAGACACAATAAATGGTGACTTAAAATTGTCGGCCTACAATCTGCCGACACACAAGATCAGAAAACATTGCGTTCAATGACCAAGAAAGTGGACCCTGCACCAGCGGGACAATGCTAGGATTGGTGGGAGGCAGAGAACGTTCATAAAATATATCACTAACAACTTCCATTGAATGAACCAATGTTGTTGCGCTGGAAGTATGTGTATTGCTTTTCTTCTTCCATGAGCATTTCAGCATAGCACTCCAAATTCACTCTGTTGTAAAATAGAAAGAAACTACTAATTCTCTGTCTCGCACTAATCCTGTGCTGTATCATTACTTTTTTAAAAACAGAATGTACTTCACAATTTAGGTGAACCAGGCTGGCCTCAACGCTGTTCTGTAAAACAAAACCAGGTATTCTGGTGTGGTACACTGTATTGTAAACAAAATCAGTGTACCTACAATGGCACTTTGTGAATTTTATGCAGATTTTCAGTTTCCCAATACCAATCAAATCAAATCAAAATTTCTTTATTTACAAATGAGGTGTCTACCTCGGTGGCAAATGGTACACTAAAATACATCATCATCAAGCACTAAATTTGAAATTAACAAGAGAAGAAGAAAATTTTCCTAGAATATAATATTATACAATTTTTTCTATTAAACACACAACTCATCCTTAATAAATTTATATTGTTTAAAAAACTCTACTTATAATATATCCTGTACTTAAAACATAATCAACTGATATACAGTATGTGGAATTACTTCAAATGATACTATACAACTGGTATAAGATTAAACTTTACATTGCATTTATTTACTTTTTTTTTTTTTACCCATTCTGGAACGTAAGTAGCATAACGACCTGCTGCGTCTTAATCAGAGCCCCTTTTGCCACCACTTTTCAGAGTTCCTGAAGGGCCTTCACAGCTACCGTAGCAGTCCCAGAGCCCTTGAAGTCCCCACTGTACTTCACCCCTACAGGCAGTCCCCTACTTCGGCTGTCCAAACTCCATAGACCAGGGGATGGAATTAATTTATTCACATACATGTTTTATTTACAATAACCTGCACTGGTCGAATGCCCTCTAACATTTCATTTATTTTCTCTGTTGCTGTTTATTCTCTTCTTGAATGAAAAATGAAAACCTACAACCTGTTTTCCAGTCATTGGCCGGGTCAGGGATGTAATGAATGAAACATATATAGGCTGTTAATACAATGGGGTCGCCACTCCCAAGGTGATTTATTAATGAGTGATAAATGCTATGAAATGGTAATGGAGAGTGTTGCTGGAATGAAAGATGACAGGGAAAACTGGAGTACCCGGAGAAAAACCTGCCCCGCCTCCGCTTTGTCCAGCACAAATCTCACATGGAGTGACCGGGTCTCTTCTTGAATATCTGTACAAATTTTGGTAAAGGATCAAACACTACCCCTGGTAAACTGTTCCACTCCTTCACACCCTTCCCAATGAATGAAAATTTACCCCAATCGCTTCTGCTAAAATTCCTTCTAATTTTATACTTGTGGTCAGTTCTGCCGATATAATTATTTTCCAACTGAAGCCTCTCACGGATATCTCCCCATGCTGCTTCTCCTGTATAGGCTCTATATAATCCTATAAGTCTAGTTTTCTCCCTTCTCTTACTTAAAGTTTCCCACCCAAGTTCCTCTAACATTCCTGATACACTACTTTTTCTCCTGAAATCCCCTGTTACAAATCTTGCTGCTTTCCTCTGCACACTGTCTGTTTGTTTTATTAGGTATTCTTGGTGAGGATCCCAAACACTGTTTGCATATTCCAATAATGGACGAACCATACTCAAGTAACTTCTTTCTTTTAATTCTTTGTTGTATCCTTTAAGTAGCCTCATTATGACATGTAACGATCTGTATGCTTTCCCAACAATCAACAATGTCATCAACATGACCCTTCCAGTGCAAATTACTTTCAAATCTCACTTCATTGCTTATTAAAAGAAGTGAAGGATGCTCAATTCTTTTTTTTTTTTTTGCTAGGGGCTTTACGCCGCACCGACACACATAGGTCTTATGGCGACGATGGGATAGGAAAGGCCTAGGAGTCGGAAGGAAGCGGCCGTGGCCGTAATTAAGGTACATTTGCCTGGTGTGAAAATGGGAAACCCCGGAAAACCATCTTCGGGGCTGCCAATAGTGGAATTCGAACCTACTATCTCCCGGATGCAAGCTCACAGCTGCACGCCTCTACGCGCACGGCCAACTCGCCTGGTGGTCAATTCTTACAAGTAATGAACTTCATTTCGGTTTTGTATTGAATTTAAATATTTAAGATAAAATTCTAAAAAGAATTAAGTATTAAGTCCACAAATTATTGCCATTTAATAAATGGTCGGTTTAAAATGCTACATAGTAGGACATGTTTCCACCAAACCTAGAGGTCATCTTCAGGTAAAATATAGAAGGATGAAAAACATGTATAAAAGCAGTGAGACAGTCAGCAATTGCAATAAAAATGATCATTGCTTCAATCCAAGTGAGTTTACCACAACTATTGATTGACTGGAGGAATACAAGGACTGGATTGGAGTGAGATCTGTACATTCTAAATATGGATTTTTATAGATCATAGATTATGATCTTCATTTCTGTGTTGATACGTGTTCCATGAACACAGGACAGTTTAGGCCAGAACTAGGAACATATTAAGTTCCAGTGCTCCTTGCCATGTATGCGTTGCATTTCAAAGTAATGTCTTGCAACCCACTGATGTTTTTCCAGGCTATCACCTTTGAATTTTCTTATTATGATGATTGTTATCAGATTCCCCCTGAATTAATTTTCAACATGAACTGATGATGACTCCAAGGGAGTCGAAACCAGTCTTCTTATAATTTAATGTATTTTACAATGTGTTGTATGGTGGAACATCCCTCAAACTCTATCTTATTTGTACGAGGGGAAGTAAAAAATCAACCGGAATTATATTATTGCCGCAAAACCTTTATTCAAACTCACGTTCAGGCACAATACAACGGTTCGGTCCACTGTTCAAAACACTCCCTGTATGTTGAGCATGAATTGTTTACTTTTTGATCACTTTGAAAATGACGACCGCGAAGTTCCTTTTTCACTGCTGAAAATAGGTAGAAGTCGGTTGGTGGCATCACCTCGATGCCCAATTCGGTTATTGTGTCTTGATTGCCCGATGCGCAGGTGAGTTGTCCTGGTGCAGGATCCATCCTGTTTGACCAAATTTTGGTATTTTTTCTGGAATTTTTCTTTTCAGTGGCCCCTTTAACACTTGGATGGTCATATGTCAAATCGAACTAAGTGCCAAAAGAAACATTCTGAAAAATTAAGGCTCAAAGTTACAGTTAAATTGAAAAATCTGCTGTTTCTAATATTTTGTACCAACAATTTACACAGTTATGCTTTCCTTTTTTTTTACTTTCGGGAACCATGCAGCACATTTCCATTCTGAATTACGTTACTTTTTCCAGATGATTGGGATAGGGTCCATTTTGGCATACAAAGTATTTTGATTTATTCTTAATTCACATTTAGACATCACAAACAAAGATGAATGAACAAATAAAAGTTAACAAAATACAACAACTGATACCCCTGGTAAAATAAAATCCATGTACCAGTACCCTTTCAAATTAACTTGCATATGAATACCCTTGAAAATCATACTTCATGCAGATTCAGTACCGATTTCCACAGAGGTATTGTCAGAGCAGTCATGTTCAAAAGTAGTGATGTTTTGTACACTAGCATTTGTGATCCTTTCATGATTTACTGGAGGGACATATTTCAGTAGACTTGTCTTCACTCTCAGGTCTATTGGAAGATCAAGTTCACCAAGGTTTGTTGGTCTGTCTTTTAGTGAAGTTCGGTGAAAAGTATTCACAGTCCTCGTTGTGAGTGTATTCATAATCCATTATGCCACGCTTTCCTTTCGTAAATCTCATTTCTTTGATCTTAAGCCATTCAGCTTTGTCAGCTGAATCATTCTTTTTACAGTTAACAAGATGTTGCTGCAGAATTTCAGTGCATTTTAAATCTTCTTTTTCCATTACACTTATTTCAAGAGCATTTTTCCTTACTCTTGCACATGAAATTATGCCACGCCACTATGACGGAGCATAGACCTCTGGGTGATACTTAAGCTTTCTCTCTATATCTCCAAATGCAGTGTCATTAGGTAGGTAAGAATGTCCTGGTTCAGCGAACTTGTGGATAACTTCTTTAATGCTTATCTCTGAAGACTGGACCACAAATATCCAGAAACTAGCCATCTTGAAATTTCTGTTCTGACCATGCTATTAGCGTTTCTTTAGTTCCATGACTCTTCAGATATTTTAAGATGCAAGATCCTATCTCGTGTGCATCTCTGGATGCCACACTCGTCTTTATTAGAGCAGAAATCATGGATTCCTATATTGAAACAAGAAACCTGTGTTTTGTAGTAGACTTCATTCGTGGTTAAGCAAGGTAAAGACGTTACCTGTGTTTTGTAGTAGACTTCATTCGTGGTTAAGCAAGGTAAAGACGTTACCTTCTGCATGTCAAATGATATCACACTGGGTCCATCTTCAGATTTGCTCTTCAATTCATCGTTCTTCATAGCATCTCTTGCAAGTTCTAGCTTGGCCTTCAACTGTGTCACATCATTAGGAAGATTACTGGCTTCAGCTGACTGAATTTGAATTTTCACACAATCACATGTGTGTCATGTGTCCTTTTCAGGGGGACGGAAGCTTACATTGAAGTCACACCTGAAGACTCTCATACAGTGACTGACAAGCCATCTTCTGAACACAGCCTTCTTGTTCAACTTTCTCAACAAATAGCCTGTACATTAAACTCAAATTTAGATTGGTATTCAAGTACTTTTTATTTAATCTTTCCTGGCGTAGTGGCTACAAACTGCAGCGAAGCTTTCAATGTGTTCTCTAATAAGGTCTACAGGACTGGAGATTATGGTGGTCTTGTATTGTACCTGTCTTAGCCTTCAGCAGAAACATGTCTTTGCATACCTCAGTATCCCCATCTGTAGATGAACATATGAAGTATTTTTGGCTGAGATTTCTTGAAGAAATGCCTACATTTTTCACTTGCCTGTGGCTGACACCGTGGCACTTTATAGAGCCAATATTCAGTGCTGTTTGTGTAGCCCAAGAATCACAGTTGTAAAACTGATCAAAAAATTCTCTCCTATCGTCTTTCGACACTTTAGTATGACACTTCTTTAAACATTTACACTCATAATCTATGAAGTGTTTTTCAGGAACTAGTCTTCCTTTCACAGTAGTGTATGCCGTTTCTCTAGTTCTGTTGACCTTTCTAACAGGTTTTTTTTTTTTTTTTTTCACTTTTTTTCACTTTTTCACTGAAGTCTTTCTAATGGGACTGAATGTTGGTGCTCCATTCTCTTCTTCCTTTTGTCCAGTTTCTCTTAGATTTTGCCTTTTTTTGCTGGTTAATTTCCTTTTCTTCTTTGTGCTACATTTTTCTCCATCCATATTTGGCTCTGAAAAAGTTATAGAAAAATATCTGTGAGCAATACAATTTTACATTGGAAATATTTGCCAAATACATCATCACAGTGACTATTGGAAGCATATGCCAAAGTGAACCAAAGACAGTACCACTACGACCTCTATTTGTGAACTCGTGCAACTAATGAAACTAAACTTTCTTTCGATACAATGAATCGAGTATGGTAACACTGGCTCTCAGAACAAAAGAGTAGCTATGACTCTAGAGTATAAACGCGTGAAAAGCATGGCCCGTTTTGGCAAACGAATAGCTGTTCTTACTAACCTTAAAATAAACTAAACATATTTACTGTAAAAATATTGCAAAACTTGCATCCACTTGTACATTCTTCCCATTCCTCAGGGTCAAACAGGTCTGAGGAGCCAGAACTGAAGTCACTCTGGATACCTGTTGTTATTAAATGCCTCGCTCGTGGACCATTTCCATTGGTTCACTCTGGCAGAATTAAATCAGTATAACAAACCTGATGCTACAACAACTTTCCTCCTGGTTCATGGTAACTTTAGACCATTTTGGCACCTATCTATATTCATGTTATACCAGTTTACAGAAAAATCCAATTTTGGAGGTTAGTTTGATTTGGCATGTGACCATCCACTTCATAATAGTAATCAGCTGTAACAGTACGTTGCTTTTTCACTACATCATCGCACACAATGCCCTGCTTATCGAAAAAAAATTCCTTGCACTCGCCTGAACTTTGGCCTTTTTGGGTCTTGGAGTGGAAGGATGTTTCCATTGGGCACTTTGTTGTTTTGTCTCTGGGTCATAATGATGGAACTGGGACTCGCCACCCGTCCAAAAGATCTTGTTCCCGCCGAAGTCTCCCTTTCCATTCTTGACATGCGATCACACGGTGTTCATCATTCATCACACGTGGCACCCACAAGCCCTAGAACATTGTGTGTAATATCTTCGGCTGATCCATAGGAGATGCTTATCATTCCAGCAATCTGTTCAATGGTTAAATTGTGGTCTTCCTGCAACACGACATGATGTCTCTTCTGGGGCGTGGAGCATCCTCAAGATCAGGTTTACCATCCTTCAAGCATTTGTGCTACTCAAAAACTTGTTTCCTCTCTGTAAGCTTGCTGCAACATTTCCATCGGAGTTTTATCCAGGAGAACACAATCTAATTGAAGCGCACTGCTGCATCTTGAGTTCCATGTTGGGTACAGCAAACACGGCCTCCTTCCTCAGCCGTATCAGTCCAGTACTACCACCTGCAAACTCTATTGCGGGATTATTGAAACACAAATAAATCATTCCAGTTATTTTCTGACACCCCTTTGTATTTCATCTCATTTAAGTTTTTTATCTATCACTGTTTTTATACATGTTTTTCATCCTTGTATATTTTATTGATTATATTAGACATGTTTGCAAAATTGATAACTGGTTTGATAGAAGGCAGTTCGGTTTTAGGAAAGATTATTCCACTGCAGCTCAACTTGTAGGATTCCAGCAAGATATAGCGGATATCTTGGATTCAGGAGGTGAAGTGGACTGCATCCCGATTGACCTGTCTAAGGCATATGATGGGGTAGATCATGGAAGACTTCTGGCAAAAATGAGTGCAATTGGACTAGACAAAAGAGTGACTGAATGGGTTGCAATGTTTCTAGAAAATAGATCTCAGATAATTAGAGTAGGCGAAGCTTTATCTGACCGTGTAATAATTAAGAGAGGAATTCCTCAAGGCAGTATTATTGGACCTTTATGTTTTCTTATATATAAATGATATGAGTAAACAAGTGGACTTAAAGATAAGGCTTTTTTGCGGATGATGTTATTCTGTACAGAGTAACAAATAAGTTACAAGATTGTGAGCAACTGCAAAATGACCTGGATGTTTGTTTTTGATTGATTTTGAAGTAAAGGAACTTAGTGCCTTCTATACTTTATTGCATTTGATATGTCTTAATGATGCGATATCACAACTTGATGACGGACATGACTGTTGCATGTGTAACCATTTTCAACAATACAAAATCATTTGACCTATTGGAAATAGGCTTGAAAAGTGCCAATTTCAATTAATGAAATACATTTACAAAAATTAAAAGTATCTTCATAACATTTTGCCTCCCTTGAAAGGAGTTCTTTCAACTAACTATTGTAATCTGATACCTATTGTAAAAAATACTTATTCTTAACATATGCATTAATACAAAACTCTATACATACATTTTTTTATGATTAAAAGAAAATAATATTGAAATTATATGTTTGATGAAAATAATACAAAGTTAGAGATATCACAGGAAATCTTTAATTCAGTTCTCCTTGTCATCCCTTTCAATGGGAAGAGGGCATATCTTCTTGATGCTTCGGGTGAAAATTCCACTACCCGTCCAAACGGTGACAATCCTCACCTCACCATCTTGTCCAGGGTGAACTTGAACTATCCTACCCCTGGACCACTCTAGAGGAGGGATGTTGTCCTCAATTAACAGCACCAAAGAATCAACCTCAATACGTCAATTGGTATCATGCCACTTGACGCGTTTTTGTAATTCCTGCACGTATTCTCGCTGCCATCTCTGCCACAACTGCTGCCGAATTTTTTGCAAATGCTGCCAACATGACAAGCGGTTATCGGGTTCTCTCAACAAATCCCTTTGCACAGGTTGCACGATCGAGTCACTTAGAAGAAAATGTGCTGGTGTTAGGACTTCTGAATCATTTGGATCATTTGGCAATGGAGTAAGTGGACGTGAATTTAATACAGCCTCTATATCGCAAAGAATAGTGTAGGTTTCTTCGAAAGTTAGCACGCGTCCCTGTGTTTCAGTCAGCAAATGTCTTTTCATCATCTTTACAGCTGCTTCCGACAATCCCCCAAAGTGGGGTGAGCGGGGAGGAATAAAACTCCACTGTATCTGCTGCTGAGCGAGTGAGGAGGCAATGCTCATTGACCCCTTTTCCAAAAAGGACTGGATATCTTGTAGTGCATTGGCTGCTCCAATGAAATTCTTCCCATTATCGGAGAAAAGCTGCTTGCACAAACCTCTTCTCGCCGTAAAGCGTTGCAGTGCAGCTAAGAAAGCTTCGATCGTTAGCTCCGACACCAACTCCAAATGCACTGCCTTGGTACTGAAGCTTGTAAATACAGCTACGTAACTCTTGTAAGTATGAATGCACCCTCTTCTGTGGCTCTCTCTTACAGATATTGGGCCTGCATAGTCCACTCCTGTGGTAAAAAAGGGTCGAACAACTAACCTAACCCTTTCTTTAGGTGAATCTGTACCTCTGGAACTGTAGAATGGTAACAAAAGCACCTCAGACACCTTTTGACAATCTTTTTCGCTTCTCTTCTGCCGCTGTTAGGCCAATATCGTTGTCGAGTTGCACGTAGCAGTTGCTCCGGGGGACAATGCTTCAGACGACGATGTTCATTTTCCACGATCATTCTGGTGATGTGATGATTTGCTGGTAGAAGCACAGGATGTCTCTGTTCTGATGTTAGTTCCAAAAAACGAAGCCTTCCTCCAACCTTAATCAATCTGTCACTATCCAGAAACGGACTGAGTGACTTTAGAGAATTCTTCTTTGGGAGGTTTTGATTATTAATTAAGCAATGTAGTACTTGATGGAATGCTTCTAATTGTGTCCATTTGATTACATGTTTCTCTGCTTTACAGGTTTCTTGTATTTCTAGTAAACCCTTTTTCCTTTCTGGCGGTTTGAGTTTGCAATTATAAATGAATTTTTGACAATATGCTACTATATGGCATAATTTTGGAAATGACGAGAATTTATTCAGTAGAATGCTGGTTGATGTTGCTGTCAACGTAATTGCTGTGACCTTCACCTCTGGTAGTTCTGCTTCAAATTCTTCTGAATGCTCTGGTTGTTGACGTGTGTAAAGCCAAGAAGGTCCACTCCACCAAAGCTTTTTATCTTCAAGTTCTGCTGAAGTAAGATCAGCTGGATTTTCAGTTGAAGGAACATGCTTCCAGGTGGTTGCATCAGTGGCTTCTTGAATCTTTGCAACCCTGTTTGCCACAAATGTCTTCAGCAGCCTTGGCTCAGTGTTGATCCATCCCAAAACAATTGTACTGTCACTCCATAATTTGATCTGACCAATTTTTTTCTTTCAAAGCACTCACTGTTGTTTTGACAAGTTGTGCAAGAAGAAGGGCTGCCTCCAATTCGAGTCTTGGCAAAAAAATGGTTTTTAAAGGAGCTACTTTCGTCTTCGCACAAAGTAAATTGGAAATATAGAGACCACTTTGCGTTTGACAAACTGCATAAATGCAGGCTCCAAAAGCCTTCTCTGAAGCATCACTAAATCCAAACAAATCAAAAGAGCCAGAGCAATTTCCAGGATTTATGTTTCTCATAATTCTGATGATGTTCAGTCTTTCTAATGACGTATAGTACTCATTCCAAATCTGAAGGTGCTCTTGAGACAATGGCTGATCCCATTCAAATCCATCTACCCATAAGTGTTGCATCAACAACTTCCGTTTGATCAGTACTGGACCCACAAGTCCTAGTGGATCAAAAATCTGTGCGATTTTGGAGGCGACTTCTTGTTTGGATCATGGTGACTGCTTTGCCAGCTCAACTCGAAACTTAAGGCAATCTTGTGCTGAGTCCCAGAGGAGTCCAAGAGTCTTACTACCTTCAACTTTGTCTAAAACCAGTAAAGTCCTTTCGTCGCTTTTGCTCTCCAAATCCTGCAAGATCACTTTGCTGTTGGACCTCCATTTCCTCAAATGCATTCCACCACTCTTGAGTATATTTTGTATTTGCCGCTGTAACCCGATCACGTCTTCTAGAATGTCTCCTCCACTTAAGCAGTCATCCATATAAAAATCATCACGAATAGCCTTTGCTGCTGCTGGAAATTCATTTTCATGAAGAGTAGCCAATTCATTTAGGCATCTCATGGCATGGTAAGGTGTCGATGCTGTTCCGTATGTTACTGTATTCAACTGATAAATCCTCACAGGGGCTGAAGATTCCTCTTACCACAAAATCTGCTGTAATGCTCGATCTTCAGGATGGATGAGGATTTGCTGAAACATCTTTTCCACATCTGGCGTCATGACGTGTTTATGGCTGCGAAATCTAAGTACAATGTGAAAAAGATCTTGCTGTAAATTAAGTCCTGTCATGAGCTTGTCATTGAGTGATGTCCCGAGTGTTGTTTTTGCCGAGGCATCAAATACCACTCAGACCTTTGTGGTGTCACTGGTTGATGGGGTATGAAGTATGAATTTGGTATATCTTAATTTTGGTTTGTTTTAATCAAGCTCATATGCCCTAATTTTTCATATTCATCCATGAAATCTGCATAAGCCGTCTTGAGTTCGGGGTGTCTGCTTAATCTCTTCTAGTCTGTTTAGTGCGTGTATTCTTGATTCTCCGAGGATGACATCTGGCTTAATAGGGAGCCTTGCGATGAATCTACCTGTTGTATCTCTTGAAACGGTGTCCGTGAACTGTCTTTCACATATTCTTTCTTCTGATGTGTAATGTTGAATCTCCGGAATTGCTTCTTGTTTCCAGAATTTTTCCATCTTATTTGATAATTGTTGATTGCTAATTTTCATGCATGTTGTTGATCCTTTTTTGTTCTCAAAAACTTCACCGCCCATAATCCAGCCTAATCAGGTGTTTTGCAGAGCTGGTTGACCTTCATCTTCATTCTTGGGTGGACCTATGACTATTTTCCAATAAAGTCCTGCACCAATTAATATGTCTATGTCTCCAGGTTTGTTGAATGTGGGGTCTGCCAAGCAAATGTCCTTTGGAATAATAATTTTGTCCTTCTTGATCTCCAACTGTGGCACTCGTCCTGTTATAGTTGGCAAAACTAGAAATTCTGCTTCCACCTCAAATCCGTCATTCCTTGAAGCGAGGTGTACTCTCGTAATCCTTTTTGTTTCCACTTTGGAACAATCTACTCCAATGATCTGTGTGTTTGTCTTGACATTTGGTAAACCAAGCTTCTTATACAGACCTTCCTTTATTAGATTCAACTGAGATCCCAGATCCAATTAGGCTCGGCATGTCATTCTTCTTCCGTGAACATCTTTCACATCAATTACAGCTATTGACAAAAGTATTTGTGATTGAACCGTGTAAACTGTGACCCCCCCCCCCCCAGACTATCTTTCTTCAGTGTTTTTACATTGTATGTGCTTGCAAGCTGTACTATGTATTGTGTAATTTGATGTATTTACATGTATTTTATTTCCTATCCTTGCTCCTCTTATGGAATAAATGTATTTCTGCCCGTTCCGCATCTCTTCAGGGAAATGTAGAAGTTTTCTCGCCCTGAAGAATCCTCCCTCTCTTGCTTCGCGCCCCTCTCTTCTAGAGGGGAGTTTCGGTCCTCGTGACCGCTGCTCGGCTCGCGGTTGTTGTCCTCGGCCGGCCGGGTCATTCTGCTGTTCGCACTGAGTGCAGTCTGTTATCTCCCGGGCTTGCCTTCTAGCCCGTCGAACCCGGCACGCTAGCGCGGAGGTAAGAAAGAGAGAGGGATCTTGCTATTGTACTGTCCCCTTAAGATGTCGAAATTTGGGAAGGTGCCTGAGGTAAATAAGAGATTTGTTACTGTGTAATGGTAGGAACTTTGTGCTTTGGATTTAATCCCCATTTTTAAGTTGATGTGTTTGATTCAATTTAGAGAAAGTTCTTTCATGGCCGAAACATTCCATAGTGGGGTTAAGTAGGTGTTGCTTTTCTACGTTATTGTAATCCACTACGGATTTTCTATGTGCCTTCGGGCGTTGCGTTGGTTAAGAATTCGAAAGGCCATGCTTAATTTATTCTCAACCTTATTGTAATATTTGAAGGTCTTTCATATTATGTTCGGGAAGTTGCAAAGCGAAACCCTTCACGTATGCATGTGAACTTGTACCTGGTAGAGAGGGCTGGCTCCCTCATTAGTATTTTGTAATAATTCTGAATGTATATACGGGTATTATCTTCTTAATTGTAAATTGTTGTTATTTGATGTTTTTAAAGCAGTTAAAGTTTCCGAACTTGTAATTAAAGAAGCTTGGCGAGATATCGTTGTTAATTGATGTTGGTATCTTTCGCTTAATACGACCTTTATCCAGCCCCTTCGGGCCGCCGCTTTTCCTAGCCCGTACCTACCGTCACAGTGATGTTATTCCTTTCACCAAGCTCACATTGAGTGAAGCAGGTGAATGCCGAGATTCGACATACATGTTTATGGGCACTTGATTTTCTTTAACATTCTGTTTCCGTTTGTCATCTTCCTTAGCATATAAAAGTGTGTTGTGAAGAAGTCCACATTTCTTGCATTTTGATCCTCTGCAGTTCTTTGCAATATGTCCTGGTTTCAAACAGTTATGACATGTCCTTTTTCTCGGAGCAGTTTTCTTCTGTCTTCAACTGATGGTTTAATTAATTCTTCACATGTAAAAATGGGGTGATTTCCACCACACAGATTACAACTTGCCTTAGTCATCGTCATAAACAATTTTCTTGCTATGTTGTTTGTCCTTCGGATTTGCCTTTATGTTCAATGCCTTGGTTTTGTTATGATTTAACAGGATATATGATTGGGAAAGTTCAGTTAAAAATTTCAAGAAATCATCCAACGTTGGCATTTTTTCTGGAGTGTTGCCTTTCATCCTTTCCTGCCAGTCTCTTTGCTCATTGAAATCCAGCTGCTTCTTTGCTAGATGAATAACCAATGTGTCCCAATATTGTACTGGTTTCTTCATTGCTTTTAATGAAGCCATGTGAGTTTGAATATGAAATTGTAATTGCCTGAGTGATTCAGATTTGTTCTCTTTAAAAACTGTAGCAAACTTGAAAAGTTCATCTAGATGTGTCTCGATTATCATCATTTGATTATCATATGTATCTACAAGCAAGTTCCAAGCACTTGTGTAGTTTTCTTCTGAAATGGTGAAACCTTGAATGACTGAGTGCCTCGCCCTGCAGAAGACGGATGAAATACTGATATTTTTTAATATTTATTCGTTGACTATCATTATGAATGGTTAACTCAAAACTGTTCTTAAAAAGCGACCATTTTGTGACTTCGCCGTTGAATTCTGGTAATTTAATTCCTGGTAATTTCTCTATTCTTCTGTTATGATGCTGTGGAACTTCCTGTTGATGAATGGCGTTGTTTACTGCCGTGTTCATTTGAGCTGGCAAATTATTTTGAACATCCACTGCTTCATCTATTATCGTTTGCAGTTGCGTAACTGCGCGGAAATAAATAGATTCAAATAGCTCTCGCTCTCCCTCACATTCCTCTTCAAACTGTAATGCAGCTATTTCATCAGTGATCTCTGTTTCCTCTATTTTCATTTGTACTTCTTCAAAAGAATTCCATAGCTCTTCAAATTTTTTAAATTCTAACCTTCGCCTCTGACTTTGACATGTCGGCTGTAATCGACTTTATAATTCTTGTTAACGTACCCTTTATTCGACCACGCGATGGTTAAGGGAAAGAGGCTAGAATCTAAAGGTCCGCTCCCACCTAGTGGAATCGAATCGAACCGAACAGTCGAAATTTCCGCTCGGCCGCTCACATCTAGCAGCCAGCAGCGGAATAGAATCGAACGGGATTCTACGCGGGAAATATAAGGCACGCAATGGACAGTTTAATAGCGCTAGCACTTTTGTGTGAAGAGGCGGAAAATGAAGATAATGAGAGGAAAAGAGATCGGAGAAGATTCTGGGTACATGAAATTAATTTAACAAGAGAGCCGAAAGGAGAGTATGCAACTTTATTTGAATATTTATTGCGCGATGAAGCTAAGTTTCGGCAGTACTTCAGAATGAGTGTGTTGAAATTTCAACAACTATTTCAGATGGCAGAACCACATTTAACGAAACAGTTTACAAGATTTCGTGCACCAGTACCTCCTCTTCTGAGAATGATCGTCTGCTTGAGGTAAGTTGTAAGCCAAAACCGAATATATATATATCATAATGACAATTATGTGGGTAGGCCTATGTTTAGACACTTCGTTATCAATCCTGTTGAGTGTTTCCGGCAAGTGAGCTTGTTGTGGGCAAGTTTTATTACAAATTATTGACGAAATTCTAGCGAGCTGTTACGGAGAATGTTAATTTCTCCATAGCAGTACCGATATTATTTTAACGTCAACTCGAACGTGAAGCCTAACCAGTCGTCAGCTGACTGGGAAATTTGATAGCAATAGAAGTAAATAAAAGCAATAATTGTTATATAATTACTGCAGTAGAAATGCAAACTAGCTCCATCACTTCACCGTGAAATAATCATCGCATGCATCTCTACCGGTACCTACCTTGTAGAAATTTACTGGAAAGAGCAAGTTGGCGTAATCCCGCCGTGATCTTCTAATTTTACTTATTTGTTCTATTCCCTGTCGAATAAGAGTTTTGTGAAGTTCGAAAGCTACTCGGTGTGAACTTATAAGATAAATGACTTATCCTTATTCATATATTCGTTATTAATGACTATAAATAGGTTTTTCTGCTGCATTCAAACTTTGAGTTTTAGGCCTAAATTCTAATAACAGCCTATATCGAAATAAAATCTTGATCATGACCTTTTAGAGCATTATAAAACTTTGCATTTGTTATTCTGGCTACTGACAACCTATAGCTATTCTGTTCTACTTTTTTGAATTCCTACAAGACAGCAAATTTAAATTAGTGTGGTGCTTTCCAAGTATTAGTGGGCTATTATGTTCTGTAAAATTAGGACTATAGATTGTAAGAGTGGAACTTGAACTCACATAAAAATATCAAAGGAAATATGTTCAAACTTAAAAAAAGAATAAGGAACGTAAAATACTTTCAACACCAACAACTGAATTACCCCCAGAATATCAGAAAAAGTTGAATGAGAGAAAATTGTTAATTTCATACTAGGCCTATTGGTAGACAGATAGGAATAGTCCTGCATAGAACCCTCATTAGAATAATAATTTAAATCCTCTAAGTTTATAGCATTAGGCTTGACAGCAGCTTTATTAAACATTATTAAATTTAAATTTGCTGTCCTGTGGAAAATCAAAAGTCAAACATTATAGCTGTAGGGTGTCAGTAGCCAGAATAACAAATGAAAGGTTTTATAATGCTTTAAAAGGTCATGATCAAGATTTTATTATAATATAGGCTGTAGGCCTAATTAGAATTTAGGCCTAAAACTCAAAGCTTGAATTACTTAAATTTAAATTTTCACTGAATAACTAGGGCTACTAATTTTTAATTGCACTCTGGTTGTACCTGATAATGAAGGTGCCCCAAGTTCTTATTGGAACTAAAACAAATTTTATTTTGTTTTTAGTTCTTGTTTGAGGTTGTTCCCAATAAGTTGGCCTACTAATTGTTAACCTAATTTGAATGATATTTGTACCAGTAGTATTAACATGGTTGATGAAAGTAGATTTGTCTCCAGTACCTATGTTAAAACATTATTAATGGGAGACCTTGTAATAAATATACAGGCAGGTCTCTTAGCAAACGTTTTACAACCTGTCAGTAAGATATTTTCTAATTTCTTGATTCATTGGGACCAGATCATATGAGTTATAGGAAGCAGTTGATATTAATTTTGAATAACTCGTAACAGGTCGAAGGTAGATACCACTATAGAGAGATTAAAAGTAGCATTCATTGATAACACATGTGATATACAGGAAGGTTTCTTGGAATACACCATAATATGAGGGACTAATGTATATTTTAAGAAAAAGTTTACCCAGTTTTGAAGTTTCTGAGAATAATTACTTGAGGTAAGCTGCAATAATTTTAAATTTAATAAAAACAGTAATTGAATCTTAAAATAATCTATTTTATTACAACTTATAGCAGTGAACAGAACAACAACAAAATAATGTACTTTTTGTACTCTTCATTGATAACCCTGTCGGTTGACTGCTTCCATCTCAGCATCTGTCACAGCTTCTAGTACCCTTCTCTTTGTAGCAATTTGAAGGTCCAGAGGCAAAGATTTTACAGTCTCTGCCATACTTAAAAAGAAGTGTGTTATCGCATCAGTTTTGTTTGTTTCAAGAGGGTTCACCTTTTCCAGATAATTAGACAAAACTGTAGCTACAGATGTGGATGGAGGTGTCTGGGATCGTTTCCTTTTAAAACCAGAATGCACTGTTTTTGTTGATGGTGAGATTGTTGCCTGTGAAGTAGATGGTTTTTCTTGTGTGAACTGGTTAGGATCTGCAGCACAAGTTCCTTCAGTGGTTTCTGGCTCAATATACACTACAGACTCAGGTGTTACAGGTTCGGTTGATATAATGGTGTCATTGTCATTCAAAAGAAAATATTGAGTTGGTTCTATTATTAAATTCTGGGATGTGTTTTCTGTGGAAATATTGGATAACTGTGGGGAAATTGGTGCAAGGTATGGCTTCAAGAATGACAGCTCATTCTGAAATCTCCAGTCTTTTTTTACCCCTCCCTGACTTCCACTTTTTTCTTTCTTGATCAGAGATTTCCTGTAGCATTCTCTCAAACGCTTCCAGGATTCTTTACATTCAGTTGCTGGAAAAGAAAACAGGCCCATAAGTACCATAATTTAAATTTGTAACATAAATACTATATAAGGCAAAATATAGTGAACTGTTCTCTATTTTGTTTCAGGTTCCTTGCTACAGGGGATAGCTTGCGAACAATTTCGTTCAGCTACAGGTTAGGACATTCCACAGTCGTCAAAATTGTTAATGAAACATGTGAAATTTTATCGAACATTCTTCATCCTATATACATGCCAAAACCGACTGAAGAAAAATGGAAAAGTGTTGAGAAGGGATTTCAAGAACGATGGCACTTCCCAAACTGTATAGGTTCCATTGATGGGAAACATGTCATCATACAAGCACCAAATAAAAGTGGTTCTTTGTTTTATAATTACAAGGGCACATTTTCTATTGTTCTTTTGGCATTGGTGGACTCGAACTATAAATTCATAGCCGTGGATATTGGAGCATTTGGTTCTAATAGTGATGGAGGAATTTTTCAAAATTCAAATTTAGGAAAAGCGCTGGAAACAAAAAACTTGAATATTCCGGAAAAGAAAAATCTACCTGGTACGGATATCCATTTACCCCATGTTATTGTAGGGGATGAAGCATTCCCCTTAAAGACTTATTTGATGCGACCTTACTCCAAAGCTCAATTAAATGGCAACAAAGAAAAGAAAATATTTAATTACAGACTTAGTAGAGCGCGAAATGTAGTAGAGAACACATTCGGAATAATGGCTCAAAAGTTTAGACTGTATCAAAGACGTTTGCAGCAAACTCCTCAACATGTAAAGAACATAGTTTTCACAACTTGTGTACTGCACAATTTCTTGAGAGACGATGTAATTTCGTTCGTTGAAGAGGAATCGTTAAATTCAACTTCAGCAGCTCTGCAGCGGTTGCATTTTACAGGAGGAAATGCTACTTCTGTTGCAATGGGAGTACGTGATGAATTTAAAACTTATTTTAATGCAGTAGGTTGCGTACCATGGCAAAACGACATCATTAATAGAGGTAGACTGAACACAAATTAAAATCTGTGAAGTGTTTGTTGTCCGCAGCAAAGTGTAGCACTTATGAAATTGTTCAATGTAAATATATATTTTTTATTGTAAATACTGTAAATATAATAAATATAGGCCTAAGTGATGTCAATTATCGTACTAGTATACTATATGTGTACTTCAACATGATACAATTTTATAGTAAGGCCAACAACAATTATGAAATAACTTGTATATAATCTTTCTAACCTGTTTGATTTTTTATTTCCTTGCTTATTTCCTCCCAGGCATTGTCTCTTACGTTGTTGTTACAGTAGTGCTTGTGGGACTTGTCATAAAGAAAACTGTATTTCTGAACTAAACTGATCAGCTTTTCTGTGTCCATTATTATAAATAAAGCAAATTAACTATCGCAAATTAAAACGTCTCATCAGTCTGTAGGAAACAGCTGACTTCCACCTGATACACATTTGCCGCCAAATCCCTGACCGAAAGATGCCGATCGTTTACGAAGTTACACGAATGTTGATAATTCTGTTCGATTCCGCTCCGCTAGTCGAAAAATATTCTTGGCAGAGAATCCTGTTCCGTTCGGTTCGATTCGATTCGACTCGTGGCGATCGCCATCTCTATCTCCCATTTAAACACATGTTTAAAAAAAATTCTGTTCGGTTCGATTCCATTCCATTCCACTAGGTGGGAGCGGGCCTTAAGAGTACCGTATATATAGCAAGGATGGTGTATATGTCAAAGAGACGGTCTCACAGAGATTCTTGCATTGAGCGGCGAGAAGAATGTAAATCTTGAAATCTTGTCTTTACTTCTTAGTATATTCATAACATCGAATCGTACTTGCCTGATTACTGATTTATGCTGCACTCCGTTGAAGTTGTTGGCCTCAGCGGTCTGATTTTCGTTATGAGCGATAATGCAATATCCGCGAATGATTCCACGAATTCGAGATGTGTTGTATTTTTACTCCGGTGCTTAACCTCAATTGCGACGCATTGTTTTCACTTCTGCATTTCACATTTTATGATCTTGATTGTATTGAACATCTCAGGTTATTGAGAGTCGTGCTGTTGGGCGCCAATGTTTGTTTTTTATTGATTTTGAAGTAAAGGAACTTGGTGCCTTCTATACAATCAATCAATACTGATCTGCATTTAGGGCAATCGCCCAGGTGGCAGATTCCCTATCTGTTGCTTTCCTAGCCTTTTCCGAAATGATTTCAAAGAAATTGGAAATTTATTGAACATCTTCCTTGGTAAGTTATTCCAATTCCTAACTCCCCTTCCTATAAATGATTTGATATGTCTTAATGATGCGATATCACAACTTGATGACGGACATGACTCTTTCATGCGTAACCATTTTCAACATACAAAATCATTCGACCAATTGGAAATAGGCTTAAAAAGTGTCAACTTCAATTAATGAAATACATTTACAAAAGTTAAAAGTATCTTCATAACACTGAATAATGTTGTAAAATGGACAGTAGGCAATAGTATGATGATAAACGTGGTTAAAAGTCAGGTTGTGAGTTTCACAAATAGGAAAAGTCCTCTCAGTTTTAATTACTGCGTTGATGGGGTGAAAGTTCCTTTTGGGGATCATTGTAAGTATCTAGGTGTTAATATAAGGAAAGATCTTCATTGGCGTAATCACACAAATTGGATTGTAAATAAAGGGTACAGATCTGTGCACATAGTTATGAGGGTGTTTAGGGGTTGTAGTAAGAATGTAAAGGAGAGGGCATATAAGTGTCTGGTAAGACCCCAACTAGAGTATGGTTCCAGTGTAAGTGACCCTCACCAGGATTTCTTGATTCAAGAAGTGGAAAAAATCCAAAGAAAAGCAGCTCGATTTATTCTGGGTGATTTCCGATAAAAGAGTAGCGTTACAAAAATGTTGCAAAGTTTGGGCTGGGAAGACTTGGGAGAAAGAAGACGAGCTGCTCAACTAAGTGGTATGTTCTGAACTGTCAGTGGATAGATGACATGGAATAACATTATACACATCTCAATAACTTGCTAGATGTATTCTTGGTTAAACCATGGGAAATTGTTGATAAAACTGAGGTAATTGAAGGAATAGGTGACCATAAGGCTGTAATAATGGATGTAGGACTGGTATCAAAAAGGCTTAATAAGAGGGTCACACAAGACAAGAAATTGAACAGAAAAACTAAAGTTGATGAATTTGGGACTTACCTTAAATCACAATTCAGTTGTTGGATAAGTGAAGGGAGTAATGTGGACTAGGGTTGGGCAGACCGGAACATTCACTTGTTCTGCAACATTAGGAACTTGAGGCGGAGTGTTTCGGTACAGAGTGCCGAGACATGGGACACAGGACACAGGACTGTAACTGCGTCCTAGAGAGAACTTCGAGAGGCAACAGGACATGCTCCGTTTCAGCTGGAATGTGCCTGAACTGAACGTGCTGTGCCAAGGCCGCACTAGATAGATTAGTTGGCCTTGGCTGTGTCTGCCTATCGATACAGGCTGTGTGCCGCCCTGTGTTGGAGTGTCAACATTTTTTCATCCAGTTATATCTTTAATTCCAAAGCGATGACCTATATTTTTCTTGGGCTTACAAGTTTCCTTAAAGTCCAAATTAATTTTTAACATCAATCCCCGAGAAAGTGTTGAGGGAAATTTTCGAGATATTGAAGAAAGTAAATGGAAGTTGAGAGGGAAAGAATTCGAAGTGCAGAGAGCATAACAGCACGAAAGTACAACAATGTATTCATCCAGTTAGATTTTTAATTCCAAAGTGACGACCCATATTTTTCTTGGGCTTAAAAGTGTCCTTAAAGTCCAAATTAATTTTTAACGTCAATCCCCGAGAAAGTGTTGAGGGAAATTTTCGAGATATTGAAGAAAGTAAATGGAAGTTGAGAGGGAAGGAATTCGAAGTGAGAGAGCATAAGGCGGGGCGCACATTGGGACGCAGGCGAAGCAGCTAAAGCAGTGCAGCGCAGAGCAGATTTTTGTAATCCACACAAATCATTGCACTATCGCAAGTTGACAGACAGGGCAGGCCAGAGCAGAGCAGGCCGGTTCTGCACCTACTTCCGCCTACCACGCGCAGTCTTCGAAACACAGTTTCCTGCGCACGTGTCACGCAGTTAGTTAAGAGATGGAGGAGAAAATTACCACAGCCATTCAGTCTCACCATGTTTTGTAGGTACTATGTGAATCATGTGGACTGCAATGCAGTATGTACTGTGCCCGTTCACACGTCCACGACAGATTACAAAATGGCGCCGACCGAAGGTATGGGCCATGTAATCTATAGCAAGCAAGGAATAGTCACCTGTTATGATGACTCAGAGGGCCATATACGTCATGGAATGGTCAAGTATTCGAGTAAAACGGACAGTGGACGGTCTACAGTATTGTTTTCAAAAAAATAGAAAAAACATTATTATTAAAAAATCTTCTTCTTGAATTTTCACGACAAAGAGAGCGGACGCAATCACCGTCAGCGGAATAATTCTTTAGGAGAAGCAAAGGATCGCGCATAAGAAAATAAATATTTTCAACGACTGAATATGAATAAAGAATAAGTTTTCGTCTAGATTCAAAGGCAGTTCAGACGAAAATAGACGTACTGAATTCGTTACATACGAAACTGCGGATACGTCGAAAAGCTACGAAGAAAAATAAAAATAAATAAAATTAAGGATTAAAGACGTCAGAGAAGAATAGCATAAATGGCTGTATACTGCAATATAATCTTCAACTTTGAGACTGACAAGAAGATGATCAAGATGATGTGCTAAATTCACATGATGGACCGACCTGGGAACAATTCATCTTACCATACGACCAGGCAATGACGAGGAAGGCGACGGGTAACCATCCAACCGAGCCATGACAAAGGAAGGCAACGGGAATCCTGATAGTACTTCCAGAACGAAGGAGTGGATGACGTGCCAGATATCTGACCCGTGACCGAACCGAAGACCCAACTACATCCAATGGGAACGGAACAGCTGGACCAGGGACAACCATGAGCGAGCTAAGTCATTCATAATATTTTGTTGCATAATTTTTGGTTTGCCTACACATGTACCTTAGGTATGTGCCGATGGGCTAATTGTAGACCGATAAATATGGCAATGCAAGTGAGGATTACCAACGATGTGTGAGATAATTAAGTTCGTAGTTACGATTTAGTAATATAGCAATAGTTTATGCTATATCGACCAAAATACTTGCAGGAAGCGTGAGGTTTGAAGAGAAATGTGAAACAGCTGATTGAAATGACATACTGGGAGATTATAGAGATTTCATTGAAGTAATGCTTAAAATTGACGTCACGAATGGTTGTGCGCGGTGTAGAAAGAAACAAATGGAATTACGCATTGTTTGGTTCATATAAAGGGCATTGAACTCGTCCGTAGGTTATGAGAAGCTGTGACTTGTAAATATTATTAAGAAACTGTGTGGTATTTAACGTAGTCGTGAAGTTGGGAACGCGATATATTATTAAGGAGGCTACGGTGTTAATATTAGATTGTTGTTGTAATGAGAATATGAATATGGTAATTGGATGAAAGTTTCGAGTTATATATATATAGTGATATGAGATGGTTTTACGCGATGCAGGACCATCGTGTAACTGCAAGTTAAGTCATGCCACACTACAAGTTTATTTTATGATTTATTTGCGTATGAGTGCCCACACCGCTGGAGCTACACAAGCCAAGGTACGAACTGGATTTTCTATTATAGATGTAGGCTCGTGACGTTATCGTATGTCTGTGTAGATGATTATATTGAACATTAGAATACTACGATACTTTGAATAGCTGTCGTTAACCAGATGCATTACGACACCGATATATATGAGATTATGTTTTTCTAAACCTCGCGGCATAGCGCTTCATAGTAACTGCAAGAGAGTAAAGTAGCTTGCATTGTAGTTTAATGTTATTGGAATATAACTATAGAAAGGGACATTGAACCTAAAAGGACATGTGTAAGACAGCCAAAGATTATGTTGGAATTAGATAGATAGCTAGATCGATTAATATTCTCCGTCTGAACGTACATTTCTTTCACGAACTTCAGCTAGGGACAGGCTAGAGTAGGAGCCGCATTTACCAGGCACTAGGAAAGAATGCCTTAGTTCGTAAGTAGTTTCCATGCACAACGAGATCGATGCAACAAAATCATGACTTCGGATTTTACTCAAAAATAGCTTAATTTACTTAGATCTATTTTCGATTTCTTTTAATTTATTCAGATCTACTTAAATGTGTTCCAATTTATTCAGACTTAACTTGTTAGTGTATTTGAGATGCTTTTCGGCTGGATATTCTGACCAAGTGAGACTGGTTTAATCAGACCAAAGAAAGTGAATTAACAGAACTAGTTAATTGTGTCGATGTTATACTTACATTCTAATTGCGAGGTGGACCTCAAATGTGTCCAGTGATCTATTGTAAATGTGTAAATCTTGAACTTCTACTTCACAAAGGAACTGATCATTTTAATAATTTAAAATACTGAATATCATTTTTCGTTTTATCATACGAGCCAGCGCTGACTCATTCTCACACTTATTTTCAGTCAATTTAATAACTTAATATTTTATTAATAAATATCTTGTTATTTTTCTATAATTTCTGGTGTCATGAATTCTTTAATTACTGTCTAGTTTGTAAGTTAATTAATGGCTAAGAAAGGTACCGTGTGATTAAGTGTTCATTTAACCATGGTAAGTTCTCTCGAAGTTAATATTCTGATAAGGTTGTCGGCGATGGTTATTATTATGTCGTGAGTATCGATAGGTGTCACCCGTGAGTTGGGATTCTCTTGAACTCACGTAAAGCGAATTCTACAGTAAGATTACATGTCTTACTTGCCACAAGAAAACCCTGAGGTATCCGCTGAGCGACTCCATTACGTCAAACTAGGCTGCCCAACGACGAGTAAAAAATGGAGGTATCGGGTAAAGAATGTTGATCCGTCTAGCGGTTACAGTACGTATATATGTACGTATGTATGTTCGTGAGAAAATGGCTGAACAGAATTTAATGAAAATCGGTATGTAAATTCGGGGAATAAGTCTAGGATATAAATAACTTTATTCACGCTGCGTAACAAGATAGTTTAGAGAAAGGCGTAAGATGTAATCCACCGAGCAAGTGGCCGTACGGTTAGGGTCGCGCATCTGTGAGCTTGCATTCGGGAGATAGTGGGTTCGAACCCCACTGTCGGCAGCCCTGAAGATGGTTTTCCGTGGTTTCTCATTTTCACACTATCTTCCACCCTTCTTCCGTCGCCGAAAACCTTCGATATGTTAGTGCGACATTAAACAAACAGCAAACAAAAGAATGCAATCCTCATATATCTATGAAACAATCCGTGACCCAAGTTCTCGCAACATATAGAATTTAAGACAAAGATCTAATGCTGATTATGGAGAGCATCATCGCCGACTCCGTCGCCGTCATCCATCATCACATTTATGTGAAGAGATAAATACGGAAAATCATTTATCATGTCTTGTCAAATATAAATGCAAACGCGTTCACAACAGATTGTCAGTGTTGATTGATTTTAGTATCTTGTGTCTTGTGACAACTAGATGAAAATCTAGCAGTACATTTGTAAATGTTTTCCCTCTCCCCCTCTGTGATACTATTAATGAATTTACCATGCAAGTTGGTCGTGCGGTTAGGATCGCCTTGCTATGAGCTTGCATTCGGGAGATAGGGAATTTGAACCCCACTGTCGGCAACCGTGAGGATAGTTTTCCGTGGTTTCCCATTTTCACACCAGGCTAATGCTGGGGGGCTGTACCTTAATTAAGGCCACGGTCGCTTCCTTCCCATTCCGAGCCCTTTCCTATTCCATCGTTGCCATAAGACCTATCTGTGTCGGTGCGATGTAAAAAATATAAAAAAATCATGAATTAAATTCTTTGCTTAGTTCATATGAACACCGAACATCGGTAACATAGAAATATTGTTCAGTCTTGTAAACTGGCGAAGGTGGTTGTTTTTATTGCGATTGTCTTAAGCTGAATAACCGCGTTGCCATCAGCACAAGGGAAATCGTGAAGAAGTCTAACAAAATGGAAAAATCGCGAATGCTTGAAGAAAGAAAAAAAAAGAGCCTCTTTATACTGGATGCCCCAGTGTCACAGAGTCTAAAGAAAACATATGTTATTTCTGAAAACCGACGAGACCCAGCGAGGCAATGTGCGCTCACGTCCACTTCGCAGTTTTGTAAGCTTCGCGCTGTTCTGCTCTGCGGCCAACTGCTTCTCAATGTGCGCCCGGCCTAACAGCACGAAAGTACAACAATGTATTCATCCAGTTATATTTTTAATTCCAAAGCGACGACCCTTATTTTTCTTGGGCTTAAAAGTTTCCTTAAAGTCCAAATTAATGTTTACCGTCAATCCCCGAGAAAGTGTTGAGGGAAATTTTCGAGATATTAATTACTCACAATACAGGCCAATACATTCAACTGGTGAAACTATTCTTGAATTGGTTACTTTTTAAACACCTGCACTGCCATTGTAACCGTGTTATGTTTATTTTATATTGACCTGAAATATCTTAACCTAAAAGCAGCCTTTAAACGCGATTATTAGGCGCGAATTTCAGTGTTCCGACTGTTCGTTCACGTTCCCTGCAGCTTTATGCTGGACCATGGCCATAACTACACCCAGGCACACACCACACACCACACAGCACGTTCCGTACAGGCACATTCCCAGTTCCCACTGGCGCGGAGCATGTAATGTTGCCTCTCGAAGTTCTCTCTACACTGCGCAGTTACAGTCCCGCGTCCCGTGCGCCCTCTGCACAGTTCAGCTAGTAGGCGAAGGGCAGTGCATAGTGGCGCTTCTGATGGGACAGCGAGTCAATGTCTCCGGCTCGCTTGGGAATGTTTCGGAACAATTGACATTCGGTGTTCTGGAACAGCGGAACATAACTGTGCACCGGCACATTGTGCCGAAACAGGGACATAGTGCCCAACCCTAATGTGGACTTTGGGCTAAATTTAAAGGAATCATTTTGGAAGGAGAGAAGAGATTTGTACCTGTTAAGAAGGGTAAAATGACCTCAGACCCTGTTTATTATACAAGGGAAATAAGAAAATTAAAAAGAAAATGTAGAATAGTAAACAGGAAAATCAAAGAGGGTAGGGAGAGTAGAGAAACTAGAAAACAGCTAATGAGGGAACTGAATAGAGTGAAAAAGGAAGCAAAAGAGAATTATATGAATGGCATACTTCAAGAGGGCAATGACCACAAAGGGAAATGGAAAAAGCTGTAATCATATATCAGGAATCAAAAAGGAAAAGGAATCCAAATTCCTACAATGGTGGGAGAAGAGGGTGAACTCCACTTAACAGATACTGAGAAAGCAAACCTATTTAGTAGGGAATTCAGAGATTCAGTAGATGATTGTCAGGAGTTGGAAACCGAAACAGAAGATAGAGAGGGGGAGACACAGAGGGAAACAAGAATTTTCTCATTCACAAATGAAGATATTTTCAGAGAAATCCAACTGCTTCAGCAAGGAAAAGCAGCAGGAAGTGATCAAATTACTGGGGAGGTGTTAAAGACAATGGGGTGGTACATAGTGCCTTATTTAAAATTTCTCTTTGACTAGGTCATAAATAATAGTGTAATACCAAAGGAATGGAAGGAATCTATAATAATACCAATTTATAAAGGAAAGGGTGATAAAAGGAAACCAGAGAACTACAGACCAATCAGCCTGAGCAGTATAGTTTGTAAAATACTGGAGAGTTTAATATCAAAGTACATCAGAGGGATATGTGATGATAAAAATTGGTTCATGAGGAGCCAGTATGGATTTAGAAAGAAATTTTCTTGTGAGGCACAACTGGTGGGATTTCAGCAGGACATATCAGATCAATTGGATTCAGGAGGTCAGTTAGATTGCATAGCCATAGATCTTTCCAAAGCCTTTGATAGAGTGGAACATGGAATATTATTAAAGAAATTGGAGGGAATAGGATTGGACGTAAGGGTTACACGTTGGATAAAAACATTTCTAAATTCAAGGGTTCAGAAAGTCAAAGTGGGAAGTAATATATTGCAGGAAGAGAAAGTTTGGAAAGGAATTGCACAGGGTAGTATAATCGGTCTGTTACTTTTCTTAATATACGCAAATGATTTAGGGAACAATATAACATCAAAAATAAGATTGTATGCAGATGACATAATTGTTCATAGGGAAATAAATAACATTGAGGATTGTTCAGAATTACAAAGAGACCTTGAAAGTATCCAACAATGGGTTGAAGAAAATAATATGAAGGTTAATGGAGGCAAATCAACTGTTACAACTTTTACAAACAGGAGCTTTAAAACTGAATTTGAATATACTTTGGATGAGGTAGTTATCCCAAAAGATGGCAAGTGCAAATACTTAGGTGTGAAATTTGAAGGTAATGCACTGGAAGTGTTTGGGATCCTCAACAAGAATACCTAATAAAACAAACAGATAGTGTGCAGAGGAAAGCAGCAAGATTTGTAACAGGGGATTTCAGGAGAAACAGTAGTGTATCAGAAATGTTAAAGGAACTTGGGTCGGAAGCTTTAAGTAAGAGAAGGGAGAAAACTAGACTTATAGGATTGTATAGAGCCTATACAAGAGAAGAAGCATGGAGAGAAATCCGTGAGAGGCTTCAGTTGGAAAACAATTATATCGGCAGGACTGACCACAAATATAAAATTAGAAGGATTTTTAGCAGAAGCGATTGGAGTAAATTTTCATTCATTGGGAAGGGAGTGAAGGAGTGGAACAGTTTACCAGGGGTAGTGTTTGATCCTTTTCCAAAATTTGTACAGATATTCAAGAAGAGAACAAACAGCAACAGAGAAAAGAAATGAAGTGTTAGAGGGCATTCGACCAGTGCAGGTTATTGTAAATAAAACAATGTGTGTGATTAAATTAATTCCATCTCCTGGTCTAAGGAGTTTGGACAGCCAAAGTAGGGGACTGCCTGTAGGGGTGAAGTACAGTGGGGACTTCGAGGGCCCTGGGACTGCTACGGTAGCTGTGAAGGCCCTTCAGGAACTCTGAAAAGTGGTGGCAAAAGGGGTTCTGGTTAAGAGGCAGCAGGTCATTATGCTACTTAGGTTAAAAAAAAGAAAGTAAATAAATGCAATGTAAATTTTAATTTTAATCCAGTTGTATTGTATCATGTGAAGTAATTCCACAAACTGTATATGAGTTGACTATGTTTGTAAGTATGTGTCTGTTAGGTCATCAGCCCAGAGGCTGGTTGTATCCTCAAATAGCACCACCAAAGGTTATGCGGTTATAAGGAAACCGCAAAAACCAATGGCAGCACCAAAATGAGGTGTACTAGGCAAGACGAGGAGTGGGGTAGTTTGCCATTGCTTTCCTCACTGGGTCAGAGTGCGATTGCAGCATGACTGACCCTATGAGCAACACCTTTCATAACACTCAGATGCACTAGTCGTGCTCTGAATGTCATTACTCAGCACCACCCATACCACAGCAGCTTCCATATTGTCACAGCCATGGATGAAACTGGGACTTCGGTGGAAGCTACACTTTACTCTAGCCTGTCCCAAGAGATGGATGCAAAAGTACTGTAAGTATAGGAGATATTATATGTAGACTTTTGTAAACAATATAATTTATTAAGGATGAGCTGTGTGTTTAATAGAAAAAATTTTTTTAGCATAATTGTATAATATTGTATTATAGGAAAATTTTCTTCTCTTGTTAATTTAATATTTAGTGCTTGACAAAAATGTATTTTAGTGTACCATTTGCCACCGAGCTAGATATCTCATTTGCAAATAAAGAGATTTATGATTTTTTTGATTTTTTAAATATAAGTTTGAGTGGTGTCTTTAAAAGTATGAAAGATCACAATAAAAAGATAAAGTTGGAATTCAGAAGGACAAATTGGGGCAAATATTAATTTATAAGGAGGCGAGTGAGGGTTGGAATTACCAAGCAAGATGTTCAAGAAATTCCATTTTCTTTGAAATCATTTAAGAAATGGATGGATGGACGGACGGATGGATGGATTGATTCCAACTCAATGTCTTCAGATTGATGATAGTAAACCTGGTTTAATACTGCTCACAGTATCAGATAACATAGGCCTAATTTTACATGGAAGTGATTCAGACCCCTCTCTTGTGGTATTTTCCAAGTGAATATTCTGCTGGTAGCTTTGTTCCCAGTCCTAACCCAAATACACACACTAGTACAGATACCAAACTGCAGTCTCAAACTTTTCACATTAGGCAACAACTTAATTTTATGGAATGCAGGAATGAAATCAAATCCTGTTGGATTTCTTGCTCCTTTTTAACTTCAGCGTTATATTCGGTGTGAAAGCATTTCTCTATCAAGATGCTTAGTGCTTTATTAACACTAATGTTTTATCAACAGAATTCTAAAATTGCAAGTTATAAATTTCATTTGGGTTCCATATTAAACAACGTATAAGCTCGTGAAAGAAATGTCTCATAGAAGTCCACCTTTTCAATCCACTTTGTGTTTTGTTAAAAATGAAAATGGAAGTTACATGTTAAAATAATGGGACATGTGAGGAACATCATGGGTCGAAGTTACTTGAGGTTACTACCATTATGTGAGGAGCACCATGGGTTGAAGTTACTTGATCATGTGAGGAACACCATGGGTCGAAGTTACTTGATCATGTGAGGAGCACCATGGGTCGAAGTTCCTTGATCTTGTGAGGAGCACCATGGGTCGAAGTTACTTGATCATGTGAGGAGCACCATGGGTCGAAGTTCCTTGATCTTGTGAGGAACATCATGGGTCGACATTACTTGATCATGTGAGGAGCACCATGGGTCGAAGTTCCTTGATCTTGTGAGGAACATCATGGGTCGACATTACTTGATCATGTGAGGAGCACCATGGGTCGAAGTTACTTGATCATGTGAGGAACACCATGGGTCGAAGTTACTTGATCATGTGAGATACACCATGGGTCGACATTACTTGATCATGTGAGGAGCACCATGGGTCGAAGTTACTTGAGGTTACTACCATTATGTGAGGAGCACCATGGGTCGAAGTTACTTGATCATGTGAGGAACACCATGGGTCGAAGTTACTTGATCATGTTAGGAGCACCATGGGTGGAAGTTCCTTGATCTTGTGAGGAACATCATGGGTCGACATTACTTGATCATGTGAGGAGCACCATGGGTCGAAGTTACTTGAGTTTACTACCATTATGTGAGGAGCACCATGGGAGGAAGTTCCTTGATCTTGTGAGGAACATCATGGGTCGACATTACTTGATAATGTGAGGAGCACCATGGGTCGAAGTTACTTGAGTTTACTACCATTATGTGAGGAGCACCATGGGTGGAAGTTCCTTGATCTTGTGAGGAACATCATGGGTCGACATTACTTCATAATGTGAGGAGCACCATGGGTCGAAGTTACTTGATCATGTGAGGAGCACCATGGGTCAAAGTTACTTGATCATGTGAGATACACCATGGGTCGACGTTACTTGATCATGTGAGGAGCACCATGGGTCGAGGTTACTTGATCATGTGAGGAGCACCATGGGTCGAAGTTCCTTGATCATGTGAGGAACACCATGGGTCGAAGTTACTTGATCATGTGAGGAGCACCATGGGTCGAAGTTACTTGAGGTTACTACCATTATGTGAGGAGCATCATGGGTCGAAGTTACTTGATCATGTGAGATACACCATGGGTCGAAGTTACTTGATCATGTGAGGAACACCATGGGTCGACATTACTTGATCATGTGAGGAGCACCATGGGTCGAAGTTACTTGATCATGTGAGGAACACCATGGGTCGAAGTTACTTGATCATGTGAGGAGCATCATGGGTCGAAGTTACTTGATCATGTGAGATACACCATGGGTCGAAGTTACTTGATCATGTGAGGAGCACCATGGGTCGACATTACTTGATCATGTGAGGAGCATCATGGGTCGAAGTTACTTGATCATGTGAGATACACCATGGGTCGAAGTTACTTGATCATGTGAGGAACACCATGGGTCGACATTACTTGATCATGTGAGGAGCACCATGGGTCGAAGTTACTTGATCATGTGAGGAACACCATGGGTCGAAGTTACTTGATCATGTGAGGAACACCATGGGTCGAAGTTACTTGATCATGTGAGGAGCACCATGGGTCGACATTACTTGATCATGTGAGGAGCATCATGGGTCGAAGTTACTTGATCATGTGAGATACACCATGGGTCGAAGTTACTTGATCATGTGAGGAACACCATGGGTCGACATTACTTGATCATGTGAGGAGCACCATGGGTCGAAGTTACTTGATCATGTGAGGAACACCATGGGTCGAAGTTACTTGATCATGTGAGGAACACCATGGGTCGAAGTTACTTGATCATGTGAGATACACCATGGGTCGACGTTACTTGATCATGTGAGGAGCACCATGGGTCGAAGTTACTTGAGGTTACTACCATTATGTGAGGAGCACCATGGGTCTAAGTTCCTTGATCTTGTGAGGAACATCATGGGTCGACATTACTTGATCATGTGAGGAGCACCATGGGTCGAAGTTACTTGAGGTTACTACCATTATGTGAGGAGCACCATGGGTCGACATTACTTGATCATGTGAGGAGCACCATGGGTCGAAGTTACTTGATCATGTGAGGAGCACCATGGGTCGACGTTACTTGATCATGCGAGGAGCACCATGGGTCGAATTTACTTGATCATGTGAGGAACACCATGGGTCGAAGTTACTTGATCATGTGAGGAACACCATGGGTCGAAGTTACTTGATCATGTGAGGAGCACCATGGGTTGGTGTTACTTGATCATGTGAGGCACATCATGGGTCGAAGTTACTTGATCATGTGAGGAGCACCATGGGTTTGTGTTACTTGATCATGTGAGGAACATCATGGGTCGAAGTTACTTGATCATGTGAGGAACACCATGGGTCGAAGTTACTTGATCATGTGAGATACACCATGGGTCGACGTTACTTGATCATGCGAGGAGCACCATGGGTCGAATTTACTTGATCATGTGAGGAACACCATGGGTCGAAGTTACTTGATCATGTGAGATACACCATGGGTCGATATTATTTGATCATGTGAGGAACATCATGGGTCGAAGTTACTTGATCATGTGAGGAACACCATGGGTCTGGGCGTTGCATGTGATTAGTAGTATTGTGTGCATCCCACGCAGGCAGGGGGGAGGGCGCATTCGACTACACAGGCTAGTGGCAATGCGTGACAAGGTGCTGTGCACTGTGCTAAATTTTGTTGGTTCCCCTGTATTCAGGATGGGGCTGCGTCACCTGTGAGTAGTACCACCATATGAGGAACGACATTGTTCTGATTAGTACCATTATGAGACATTGGTGACCCATATTTTGGACAGCAAGCATCATCTAAGAAAATAAGGTTTGTAAATTGGGTCCACTGATTATTTTGATGTATCGCCATGTTTCATCATCATTGGATTCATTTTGTTGCATCTCGTAGGGGCCAGTGACCTAGCTGTCATGTGATAAGTAAGCGAGTAGCAAGTGTTCTACCACTCTGTAAATAAATAGTTGAGGTTTCAAAAAGTTTCCACTTGAGGCCGTTGCTGCAGCGGACATGCAACGTAGTGCGACTCCGATGCGGGTATATAAGCGGGGACACGTAGGCAAAGGGATTAAAGGACGAGCTGACTGTGGTAGCGGAAGAACGTACGTTACTCTCGCTCCTTGTCAGGCGCTCTGTACTTGTCAAGTATCAGCCAGGCACTTGTACTTATTAGTACATCTTCAAAGGAGCATTGTCTGAGCTGTAGCAGTTCTCAGTCCTCGCTCTTTCTTTTCATCTGTTTCAGGATTTATTTCAGGAGGACCAGGATGGAGAAACTAGTCGGCGTAGAGATACTGGACAATTACGACTACAAGGTAACTGTAGAGACAGCACAAGCGGCACTCAGAACAGTGACTGCCCCCGACGTCAGACTTCCGGCGCTGGTGGTGTTCAACCAGTGGGGGAGAGGGGAGCCCGCCTACCAGGAGACGGCTTACGTGGCCCTTACCATCGAGCGCATCGCTTTGTCCATCGGAGAGAAGTACTACGAGACCATCAGCGATGTAATACCTGGCTGGGCCGTCATCCTCCGCCCCAAGGACGCAGCCTGCTTCCGGATCTATGAGGAGCAGGCGTCCCAGCAGTTCCAGGTTGCCCGGCTACCAGGACTCAGGGAACACCTGGACGTCTCAGGCTACCAGGAGGCAGCCGGGGACCAAGGCCGAGGACGTTGGCGGCGCTCCCAAGCGCGACCCCAGTTGGAAAGTTGTACTTTACGAAGTACACGCAGACAAACAAGGCCGCCAACCAGGATCGTCGACCACCTACCAAGGCGAAATGGTCGCAGACGCAGGCCTACCAGGAAGGGCCTGTTACCCGGGCGCAAACCAGGAAATCGCCCGTGATGGTGGATGGCAGCACGGCAGTGGGGAAGGACGCCCCTTGCCTGCCAGCAGGTCTTTTGAGCTGCAGACCTTGATGTGCGCCCCCGAGGACCGGGTGCTAGCACCGACCGACGCCGCCGCCGCCAGCCAGGAGAAAGAAGAAGATGGCGACGCAACGGAGCCACCAGCTACCCCGGGGTGAGCAGGCCGGGAGGAGGCCTCTTCCCCAGCCGAGAAGCAACCCCCGGGAAGAAGAAGAAGAAGAAGATGATGCCGGACCAGGAAGCAGAAGGCGACGCTGGCCCATCAGGAGAGGGCTGCCCAGCCGCAACCCAGGACTGCTCCCAGGACAGCAGTCTACTGAGGAGCCAACCAGGTAGCGGCAGTCAGGTGAGATTGAAACGTCCCCCTCAGCAGCTTTTGCAGTGTTTCCGCTGTCTGAGGTGGGGCCACCGTCAGGTCAGCTGTGGCCTCCAAGTGAAGTGCAACCGCTGTGGTGGTTATCACCGCTACACGGCCTGCGCAACACTTAAAGAGGCGCCGGAGTGCGCCAACTGCTCGGGAGCCACCCGGCCTCCCATCGCAGTTGCCCCGTCTACCGGGCCATGGCGCGGGCAGAGAGGAAGAGGTCCGGCGCCATGACCCACCCCCTTCCAGGAGGCCCCTGCCTCGGCGGGCTTGGCCTCATTCTCCGAGATCGGAGACTGGGTACGAGGGACCCCAACGAGGTGGTGCAGTGCGGCGGGCCCAAGTGGCACTTGACGCATGGCTCCGCAGCCGGCAAAGCCCGCGCTAGTCACAGCAGTGCCCAGATGGAACGGCAAGGAATAGGTTTATGACTTGTGCATGTTACCTGTTCCTAACTAACACAACCTCTGGTCTTTTTTCCAGCCCACATCCTTGCATGTGCTATCCAAAAGATGTCAGGTTTTACATGTAGGCTCTTTCTTCTTTCTGCCTATGCGGTTTTTCCGTGACCCTTCAATACCCTACCTTAACACTATCCAACCAATACAACCTTGCCTGGTAGCGTGTCTGACATGGAAACAGGCTGATACTCCTTGTATCACTTCCCACTTCCCATGTCGGAGGCCATGTAGATTGAGCCGATGGTCACGGCGGGGGAGCGGTACCGAGGTGCGGCCACGTCAACTGTACCAATATAGTTGGTCCCTTATTATTCGGGACAAATATTTCAAGTTCCCTATGGAAATCAACATCAACTATGGCGACATGGCATCTCTTCTTGGCTGCCGAAGGACAAACACCAGCGGATGTATGGGGCAGCCTGTGTTCGTGTAGGTCGCTGGTTGATCTGGGAAGCCAGCCTCATCCATTATGGACAACAAGCGGGCGATGCAACAATTGCTATTTGTTTGGGGTGTCATGACACCATATTGTATGAACCTGCATGTAATTGGAATTGCGGTAGTGTGGAATGTTGCGTGTGAGGACGTTGAGCCTTACAATGCAATTCTTTTAAAATCTTCCTATTTTAAAAATATTTTTATTTGGTTTTATTTTCTTAACAATTCAGATTATTTTAAACACTTATATATCCACTTTGAATTGTTGATGTTAAGTCCTACACTAGACTTCAATTACGTCACCTTTTACTCTTCGGCCGGAGAAACTAATGCCTACAAGACCTGCCTAGCAACAACTGCATATCACAAGTTCAATTTCATAGCGATTTGTCCTTCAGTTTTCATCCTTTGGCTTGTTATTGACCTCTGCAGGACCTGCTTATGAGCTTCAACTGGATTTGTTTCGACACGCCACGTGGTGGCGGATAGGGGGGTCCTAACCCGCTTGCCGACGGACTTCTCGCGGACCAAACACACTACCCCCTGCGGGTGGGGGACGCACATGTAGAATGCCTGTCGTAAGAGGCGACTAACGGGGGCCCAAGGGGCTCTCAACTTGGGAGTGTGGATTGGCGACCACGGGGCCCTTAGCTGAGTCCTAGCATTGCTTCCACTTACTTGTGCCGGGCTGCTCACTTTCGTCTATCCTGTCCGACCTCCCTTGGTCAACTCTTGTTCTTTTCCGACCCCGACGGTATCAGAGCATTCGAGGCCTAGGGATCTTTTCATTTTCTCGCCCTTCGTGGCCCGTGCCGTTCTTCGTCCGTTACTTCATTTTTCGAAGTAACGGATCCCTTCTTTTTTCTCCTTTTTTCTCTCTCTCTACCCCCTGTGGGTGGGGGACCCAGACAAATAATATACCCACGGTATACCCTGCCTGTCGTGAGAGGCGACTAGAAGGGGCGACCAAGGGATGGTTGAATTAGAACCATGTAACTACTTTTGATTCGTACCATCACGCGGGGAACACCATGGGTTGCCTATAGTACCACTATGTTAGTACAAAATAGGTTTGTGATTAGTAGCACCAATGGCCTGGTCGGGGATTTTCCAGTACCCGTGCGTCGTGCCCATGTGAGCAACACCGCGGGTCAGCGTTGCCTGTGTGTTGTACCACTATATGAGCAACACCGCGGGTCAGCGTTGCCTGTGTGTTGTTCCACTATATGAGCGACACCGCGGGACAGCGTTGCCTGTGTGTTGTACCACTGTATGAGCGACACCGCGGGTCAGCGTTGCCTGTGTGTTGTACCACTATATGAGCGACACCGCGGGTCAGCGTTGCCTGTGTGTTGTACCACTATATGAGCGACACCGCGGGTCAGCGTTGCCTGTGTGTTGTACCACTATATGAGCGACACCGCGGGTCTGGGCGTTGCCTGTGTGTTGTACCACTATATGAGCGACACCGCGGGTCAGCGTTGCCTGTGTGTTGTACCACTATATGAGCGACACCGCGGGTCAGCGTTGCCTGTGTGTTGTACCACTATATGAGCGACACCGCGGGTCAGCGTTGCCTGTGTGTTGTACCACTGTATGAGCGACACCGCGGGTCAGCGTTGCCTGTGTGTTGTACCACTATATGAGCGACACCGCGGGTCTGGGCGTTGCCTGTGTGTTGTACCACTATATGAGCGACACCGCGGGTCAGCGTTGCCTGTGTGTTGTACCACTATATGAGCGACACCGCGGGTCAGCGTTGCCTGTGTGTTGTACCACTATATGAGCGACACCGCGGGTCAGCGTTGCCTGTGTGTTGTACCACTGTATGAGCGACACCGCGGGTCAGCGTTGCCTGTGTGTTGTACCACTATATGAGCGACACCGCGGGTCAGCGTTGCCTGTGTGTTGTACCACTATATGAGCGACACCGCGGGTCTGGGCGTTGCCTGTGATTGGTACCCACTATGTTGAGGAACACCACGGGATAGTGCGAGTCCCTGTGGTTAGTACACTCGGTGAGGAGCCTTCTCGGTTTGCGTTGGCTCTGAGCGGCGCCGTGGGTCAGCGTTGCCTGTGTGTTGTACCACTATATGAGCGACACCGCGGGTCAGCGTTGCCTGTGTGTTGTACCACTGTATGAGCGACACCGCGGGTCAGCGTTGCCTGTGTGTTGTACCACTATATGAGCGGCGCCGTGGGTCAGCGTTGCCTGTGTGTTGTACCACTGTATGAGCGACACCGCGGGTCAGCGTTGCCTGTGTGTTGTACCACTATATGAGCGACACCGCGGGTCAGCGTTGCCTGTGTGTTGTACCACTGTATGAGCGACACCGCGGGTCAGCGTTGCCTGTGTGTTGTACCACTATATGAGCGACACCGCGGGTCTGGGCGTTGCCTGTGTGTTGTACCACTATATGAGCGACACCGCGGGTCAGCGTTGCCTGTGTGTTGTACCACTATATGAGCGACACCGCGGGTCAGCGTTGCCTGTGTGTTGTACCACTATATGAGCGACACCGCGGGTCTGGGCGTTGCCTGTGTGTTGTACCACTATATGAGCGACACCGCGGGTCAGCGTTGCCTGTGTGTTGTACCACTATATGAGCGACACCGCGGGTCTGGGCGTTGCCTGTGTGTTGTATCACTGTATGAGCGACACCGCGGGTCAGCGTTGCCTGTGTGTTGTACCACTATATGAGCGACACCGCGGGTCTGGGCGTTGCCTGTGTGTTGTACCACTATACGAGCGACACCGCGGGTCAGCGTTGCCTGTGATTGGTACCCACTATGTTGAGGAACACCACGGGATAGTGCGAGTCCCTGTGGTTAGTACACTCGGTGACGAGCCTTATCAGTTTGCGTTTGCTATGAGTGGCGCCATTGTGTTAGGAACAACATAGGTCTGAAGTACAATACTTGTGAGTAGTACCATCTTGTGTGGAACACCGTGAGTCTTCGCTACTTTTGATTAGTACCCCAAAATGACAAATACCATGGTTCTACTTTACTCGCGACATGTGCCATTCTGTGGGGCCTTGGACATGGATTTTGGACCCCTTTAGACATCAAGCATCCTCGATTCAGGATTATGCTTTATATGTGGTCCCTTGGTTAGTAATACTATTTTTTTCTGATCCTTTTTGTGCCGGATCCACTGTTTTTTGTTTGTTTATTTATTGTTTTTTGGATTCCTTTTGGGTTCATGTCCATCCATTCATTCTTCATGCCATTTTCTTATTTTGGTCAGTGGATGATTTTGATTTCTTGTTGCCATTTTATTTCGTGTCATTAGGGGCCGATGACCTCGATGTTAGGCCCCTTTAAACTACAAGCATCATCATCATCAGCATGTTTCGGCACGAAATAGTGTTGTTCTTTTTACTCTTTTGGCTGTGATTATTGTGTTATGAACATCAACTGGAATTGCTTCGGCGCAAAATAGTGTTAATTTTACTACGTACTGTTTTTGTCTGTGATCATTGTGATATGTGTTTTTGGATCTTTATGATTTCTTTTCTGCACTGCTTTGCTAGTTGTCTGATGATGACACTTCAAATGTGTTGAAACCGGTCCCAAATGAACGGGTTGTAACTTCTGTTTGGTTCAACTTAATAACAGAATATTGAAAGGTGGATGCTTCCTTCTATTTAATATTGTAAGTTATATTTCTCTATTCAATACGGAACAATCATGCAATTTTAACTTTATTTTGTACTTTACAGATATTGTTGTGTGTTTTATAAAAATGTTATTTTTACATTATTACCTTTTGCGTTGTTGCAGCCCATTTTGTCTGGGAGTAGTTCAATCCTTTACATAAAAAATAATTGACAATTGTATGTGTTTACATGTCATTGAAACTGTGAGCAAGCAAACCCAAACACTAATATTGATCATTTTCGATTGAGCACTCCCACCCAGCAAGCTGATAGAGGCTGTCTGGTTGTCACTCCCCACATAGTATGTGCGCCAGGTTCTAATCGTGTGTGTGGGGTAGGGGAAGTCTTCGCCTCACTCAAAGTTCAGTTCCAGAGAGAATAAAATGAAAATTGAGCAAGTCGATCTAGTAGACCGGACAGAGCTGTTTTCAATAAAGGGCAGGTTTGAAAATCCACAGCCTGTTTACAGTCAGCTGACCGGGTCAGGAATGGAATGAATGAAGTCCCCGTCTAGCGGCGAGGATAGGAAAAATGTGCCAACTGCCGAAGCCTGTCGCACTTCTCTGGTTCAATGATAAATGACTGACAGATGAAATGAAATTATATTGGAGAGTGTTGCTGGAATGAAAGATGACAGGGGAAACCGGAGTACCCAGAGAAAAACCTGTCCTGCCTCCGCATTTTCCAGCACAAATCTCACATGGAGTGAGTGCGATTTGAACCACGGTATCCAGCAGTGAGAGGCCGGCGCGCTGCCGTGGGCCTGTATGATATCTTAAGGCTATTTGTGGATCATGTATGGAGTGTGATGACAAGTCAAGTTCAATCGTCTCAGTGTTGATGAGGTGATGGTACCTCATGGGGGATCTTCACCGGGGTAATTAGCTTGTTAAGAAAGGTTACAGATGGTTATGAGGGTATATAGGGGTTGTAGTAGGGATGTAAGACTGCAGCTCCAGTGTACAGGACCACTAGATACGAGAACTGGAAAGAATGAAAGTAAAGCAGCACGATTTGATTACCGACAAAGGAGTAGTGTTACTAAAATATTGTAAACTGTGGGTTAGTAGTAAAGAGACGATCTGCTCGACTATGTGGTATGTAGGAAACAATGTTAAGTCAATCCACCTCACTTTACAAGTGAAAACTATTTAATATAAAATATATTAAACATATCCTGGAACATGTTTCGTCTCGTCTTGTTGCTGTCTAGTAATTTAAAAACGGAAGAACCCATATCCTTTATGAACTGTTGAGAATAACTAAAGACAAATATACACACTATTTACAATAAAAATAGTTCAACACTTCTTGAAAGAAAATCATTTTTCAATGTTAAACCTTTCTTTAAAATATAAGATGCAGTGTTGATGTACTGACTGAGAAGTATTGTAAAGAAAGGAATAGAATTAAATAATTTAATAGATATATACCTACCAGATATTGTAATAGGAGTTGGATCATGGCTGAGAAATGATATAATGGATGCAGAAATATTCTCACAGAACTGGAGGGTGTATCGTAGAGATAGGATAGGAAAGGTGGGAAGGGGAGTGTTCATTCTGGTGAAAGAGAAATTTGTAAGCTACGAAAAAGTTAAAGATGAGACACATGAAATTCTAGGTGTAAGGCTCATTTCTAAAGTTAATAGGCAACTTGATGTCTTTGGAGTGTACAGACTGGGAAAGGGTAGCGCTGAAGCTGATTTACAACTATTTGATAAGATAATCAGCTATTTTGGAAATGATATGGAAAGGAATGTGATTGTAGCGGGAGATCTGAATTTACCAAATGTCAATTGCGAAGGTAATGCGAACAACAGGAAGCATGACCAATACATGGCAAATAAGTTAATGTGGGAAGGGCACCTGATTCAGAAACTGATGGAACCAACTATAGGGAAGAATATCCTGGACGTCGTGCTGGTAAAACCAGATGAACTCTATAGAGAAATCGAAGTAATAGATGGTATTAGTGATCACGATGCTATTTTTGTCGTAGTTAAATGTGATAGAAAGGAAGATCTTAAAATTAGGACTGTTAGGCAATACCATATGGCAGATAAGTCAGGCACGAGGGAGTTTTTAAAAAGTAACTGTGATGGGTGGAAAATGGTAAATAAAAATGTAAATAGACTCTGAGATGGGTTTAAAGCAATTGTTGAGGAATGTGAAAATAGGTTTGTACCTTAAAAGGTGGTAAGGTATGGTAAAGACCCACCTTATTATAATAGAGAAATAAAGAAATTAAGAAGGAGGTACAGACTGGAAAGAAATAGAGTTAGAAATTACTGTGGAAGTAAGGAGAAATTGAAGGAACTTACTAGGAAATTGATCTAGCAAAGAAGGCAGCTAAGGATAACATGATGGCAAGCATAATTAGCAGTCATAAAAAATTTAGCCAAAAATGGGAGGGTATGTATAGGTATTTTAAGGCAGAAACAAGTTCCAAGAAGAACATTCATTCATTCATTCATTCATTCATTCATTCATTCATTCATTCATTCATTCATTTAGCTTCCATTGACCGTACAATTACATACCGTATTTTGAAATAGGCCAACATTATAGGAGTTGTCGAGTGATTTCTTAATAGTAACAATAATATCTGCACAACAATGAACATTTTGAAAGAGAAGAAAAATTTTAAAAACCAGAAACACCAAATACTTCAATGTTAGGACAGCACATCTTAATTTTTTCTAAATTGTTACGATGTTTTGTGGATTTGCAGAGGTGAAAGAAGGTGCTGGGTGGATTAGGTCTCAACTTACGAAATTAAAGTTAATTTAAAACTTTAACAAAGGTTATATTTTCTTTTCAAAATCAACAGATAACAACAACAGAGTAACAGGTACCAAGTAGCAGGAAAATAATTTAAGAAATTACAATACTTACAAGATTTGGGCTTCTACGCCCAAGATTAATTTCTGAGCTCTCAGCTCACCACCACAATAGCTAAAGGGCAGAAAACCCCCTAAGTACAAGGAGCACTTGCTCCTAATTACAGTGTTAAGAAAAAGAGCTGACCCGCTCTCAATTTTACAAGCCTATCAAAGGCTACAACAAACTTCATTTCTATCTGCCCTTAAGGCAGGGCCTTTACATGAGGAAAATAAAACATCAGGTTAAGTTACTGGCCCATAATACAAAATAGAATGGAGGTGAAGCGTGCACTCCTAATACACTTTTGAAACCTACTTGGCACTAGGCCGCTTACGCAAGGGCTAATCCCATACTAAGGAGGTGACACGATAAGAAAACTTTATTACATTACGAAGAGAAGAAAAACGGTTATGAAAACGTAGTCACCTCAAAACAATATGAGTGGGAGCTCGAGAGGGTTAGGCACTCTCTATCCCAATTTATAGTTAAAGAGACGAAATTTTACCAAGTGTCTATTACATTTTAAAGATAGGTTACACGAGGAAAGTTTCGAACCTGCCCCGAGGGTTAAACTGCTGAGCTAGCAAGAAATATAGTTATTAAACTGCCATTACCTTGGAGATGAACTGCTGCCCGAAGAAAGAGGCGCTTCCCGCCCCCAGCTACATAACCACACACTAAGCAAGGTGTCGATGAAGTGGCACCGAGACAATAAAATCAGCAGTTTAAATACCCTCGTGGAACATTCGAGACCTTTCAAGAATGAGTACCCACACCCCCCTCAACTTTATTGGATAGCTTAAAGGAACATCTCCATATCGGAGAAGACATACGTTACTGGTCAAAAATTAATTAGAGACATTCAGGATTGGCTAAATTCAAAACAAGCGGAAAGAGAAGGGTTATACTGCCAACCCAAAAATGACTGAAAGAAATTTAACAAAGAACAAACTTATGAATACCAAATTTCTTAAAAAAACAGTTCCTTCACTTCGCACTAGGGTGCACAATTATAGTCCTTAAGTAGTGCCATCTAGAAGAGAATGTCCACACTTCTTGCTACAGAGCAAACAAATACAAATCGAAATAGACATCGTTCAGAACACTTCAAAATTTACAGTAGAGACATCTTCCGAGAAACCTTTGATTTAATCCAGATTTTAAAGTTCAGAGTTTCTCCTGTAGAGAGGTTTCAACTGGCGCAATATTTGAATTCGCGGCGTGGAGGTGTACCGCCCGGTACATAGATAAGTAATAATATTAATAAACAATATTTACAAGACAAAATAAACATCTATGTGTGTGGTGATAATAATATGTGCATAATCAACGTGACATTAACATATTTTTAAGGCTATACTAGATATTAAGAATGTTTACAAGTTAATAAGTAGTAGCATCATTACCAGCACTTCATCATGTATTCTTCTGTACTGTAGAAGCAACTACTCAGCAGGAGATTTTTTAAAGCTGTGGTAAATGAATTGATGGAACTAATATCTTTAATCTTATTTGGAAGCTTATTATACAATCTGATTCCAACAGAGTCTACTTGTATCAAGGCAATCGTTTTACTCTTGTGCTCGATAAAAATATTATTTCTTGTTCACGTCTGGTAATTGTGATCGTCAAAATTCTTTCTGAAGTGATCAATATTTTTTTTCACGTGTAGAATGCATTGCATGATGTATATGCTTGGTACTGGGAGTATCCTTAGTCTCTTAAATAATGGTCTGCAATGATCTAACCTGTTACGTCTCAATATAATTCTGATAGCTCGTTTCTGTATTCGAAAAATAACATCAAGATTTGATTTGTAGCAGCCCCAGAGACCAATAGCATAAGTGATGACTGAATGGAAATATCCAAAATATGCTATTCTAACGTATTCTTCACTACAATTATTAGAAAAATCCTTAAGGCAAAACAAATAGATCTCAGAGACTTCCCTATTTTTTAATATGACAATCCCATCTTAATTCTTCATCTCTATGGACACCGAAACATGTTGTGATCAACGTATTTTCAATTGCATTTGCATTTATTAATAAGGCTGTGTTTTTTGCAGTTTTGTCATGGTAGTTATATGCCTTGAATTCCACGTATTGGGTCCTTTTTAGGTTCAATGTCAATTTCTTTTCCTGAACCTTGATTATAACCTAGACAGGACTGTATTTGTTGCAGTTTCTATAGACATAGGGTCAGGATTATTAATAATTATGTTTGTATGATCAGCATACAGAACTGCAGTTTCTACTTGATTATTGTGAGGAATATCATACACATAGACCAAGAAAAGAACAGGCCCCAAAATACTACCCTGCGGAATACCTAAGTCTATGCTTTTTACCTGAGAGTGATATGTCTCATTATGCCCTTTACTGTTACAATGTGTAATTTCAACAAACTGGGATCGTTTATCCAGGTATGATCTAAACCAGTCATCAACAATTCCTCTAACTCCAGTCGTATATAATTTGTGCAACAATATTTCATGATCAACAGTATCAAATGGCTTTGAAAGGTCAAGAAATAATCCTATCACAGTTTTATCATTATCAAGAGCATTTATGACCAACTGTGTAAAATATGATAAAGCAGACAAAGCACTTCTGCCAGCTCTGAACCTGTGTTGTGCACTATTTAACAAGTTATATTTGATTAAAAATTTAGTAAGCCGATCTTTCGTAGCACATTCAGTATTTTTGAAATAACTGTAAGTGTTGATATTGGTCTGTAATTATGTAAATCGTGTAAGTTTCCACTCTAGAAGACTGGGATAACTTTAGCTATTTTTAGGAGATTAGGAAACTGACCACTAGAAAATGATTCATTGATGAGATAAGTTAAAGGCTGTACCAGATAAGGAGCACATTTTTAATGAGTTTCATGGGAATTTCATCTACACCTGTGGAAGTTTTAGTCTTCAAAGAATGATTTTAAGAACTTCCAATTCTGTTACTGGAGTTAATTGCATAGAGTTTTGCACAAAGGTTGGGAGTTCTGGTATTACATCTTATTTATTTGTATTTTCAAGTTTGTATGGTAGGGATAGAAAGAAATCATTTATATAATTAGCCAAATGATGAGGGCCATTCATTTGCATTCCCTTATCATTTTTATGGCAGCAACTTTATTCCCAACTGCATGTCTTGATTACTTTCCAGACGGTTCGTGATTTATTGCACGACTCTTTAACTTTCTTCTTATTGTGCATTGTCTTAGCCGCCCCCAAGAACTCTTTGATAGACTGATTTGTAGTTTTTAACATACTTACAAAAACCCGGTCACAACTCTGCTGTGCTAATCCACTTAGTGATTTACCTTTTTGACTTGAAATCCGTACACCCTTCGTGATCCAGGGCTTTTTTGAAGATTCATTAACTAGTGCAAGTTTTTTGGAAAATGTAATTCGAATTGTGTTTAAAAATGCTTAAAAAGGTTCTATACTTTAGGTCAGTGCTCTGACCAAATGTGACTGGAGCCCAGGTTTGAAGTTTAAGACTTTCAATGAAACTGCCACATGCAGCTGCAGAGGAAAAAAGAGTTAATTGTGCTTGCTTCATTTTGGTTGAAAGCTTGTTAGCATTCTCAATTTCTAGCTGTAAAATTTGAGCATGATGACCTGATAATCCCAAATTTATATTGGACGCTTGCATTTTAGAGCAATGGAAATTAATACAAATGTTGTCTATCGTCGTAGCTGAGGTGGCACTTACCCGGGTGGGTGTAAACATTAACCGTCTTACTAATAAAAAGTCCTTATACAGTTGTTTAACTCTTGTTTAGTTATACAGTAAATAAACCCTGTATAAGCGTTTTTCATTTTTCTTACTAATAAACGAGGTATACGCATTGTATTACTATACAGCACGTATACACTCGTTCCAGGGCGTAGGAATCTCTTCCTGCAGTTCACTGACGTATTTCGCACGTTCACCGCCTTTATGATCGCTTCTGCTGGTTATCTACGAGCAAAATTTTCCAGAAAGTCGCACAGTAGCACGGCATATCGAAAAGGCAGTGGCAACACTAAGTGAGACAGCTGGAAATTGGCTTATACTGATATACTAATAGTTTTATTACAGCCAAATGGCCATGTAAGTAAGTACATTAATTTTAACATTTCCAAGCCACATAGGTCTTATTGTTCTGAATAGAACTTAATCAACGATTTCCCTCTATTAGGATATGTTAAGACGTGGTATCTATCACATTCACGATCGCACAATTTACACATGCATCTGAATTCAGGTTCATGAAATGTTTTGGTTTTGCAAAGCTTAAAGTGAAAACCATGAACAGCCAATCTAATTACAATATGTCTTAATTCGTAGTTCGCTTCCATCCATCCCCGCGCTGTCATAGCATCCGTTGCATAGAAATCCAACAAAACGCCTTCTCTTTTTTGCTTCAGTTCCGTAAGTAGTCGATCGTAATTTGTCGTGGATGGTAGTGACACCTTGAAGCGTAGCTCTTCGATCAGGAAAGATTCCCTCGACAGAACGTACACAAGTCGAGATAGTGTATACTTCGAAAGCCCCAGAGCTCTCTTTAAGTATGCGGCTTTGACTTTCTCTATTCGTCGTAGACTATTAATGTTTAGGTATTCCCAGACGAATTGTAGACCTTAGATGATTATAGGCACAACTTTAATATTGAAGAGCTGTATCGCTGCTTTAACTGACATCTTACGCAAATCTTTGATTTCGTTCACTGCTTTAAATGCCAAGATTGTCCTATTCTCTATATGTTTTGTGAAAACATCACCTCTGGTTTGGAATATGACTCCCAGATACACTATCGCTCATTAATTTCAATACACCCAATAATTGATATCTCGTTCTCTGTAGATAAGGTCTAATACCTTGGGTGCGGTTGAGGAAGCAAAGGAATAGTACAACAGTTGTACACGTGACATGATTTTTGTTTGTGGTCATCGAGATACAATATTACCCAACAACCAATGTTGTGTACATAAATGTTGTGTACCTATCGGATATGATTGTTTACCTATTTGCCGACGGACGCCGCATTTCGTGCATCTGCGTTGTTCCCTGTAATGATGTGATATCTGCAGGGAACGTCAAACATTGCTACGATACATAACATGTGGTTCCTGCATGTCAGTTCCTTCGTGACTGTTGAAATGTGCACATCGCTAGCATGGCTCCGCGAGTGGAGATATCCATAGAAAAACGCCCTGCAATTGTAGCAATTAGCCAAGCAGGTTTATCCCTTCGCCAAACTGCGAAACAGTGTAGTGAGTCTATAGGAGAGTGCAATACACCCTATACACCCTTCACCGCCAGAAGACAACAGGTAGCAATAAGGACATACCACGGCCAGGACGACCTCGTAAAACAACTAAAAGTGATGATAAATATATATCAGAATTGCCAGTAAGAGGAATGGATTCCAAACAGCGCCCCAAATTCGTGCAGAATTGGTAAAAATGAATACGACAAAAATATATGTTGCAGCAGTAAAAAGGAGACTGATTGGAGCCGGCTTGAAAGGATGTGTCATAGCTAGAAAACCCCTTCTAAGGCCCATAAATAAACATAAGAGATTTGAATGGGCTAGAAAACATCGTAAGTGGACATTGAAAAAGTGGACGAAGGTGTTATTCACCGATGAATCGAAGTTCGAGATTCTTGAAACCAGAAGGAGAATATTTTTTCGCCGATTTGTAGGGGAGAGGGTAGTCCAGCAGTGTTTTCTACCTACAGTTAAACACGGCGGAGGTTCTATTATGATTTGGTAATGTTTTGCCGGAGATAGAGTTGGCGACATTATGAAAATAGAAGGATGTATGGATCAGAAGCAGTACCATACAGTACCAAGTGGATTGCGCTTAATAGGGAAAGGGTTCACCTTACAACAGGATAATGACCCAAAACATCGGTCGGCATAATGTACGAACTACATTGCATCAAAGGAAAAACAGAAAGTACCGAAAGATATGGTATGGCCGTCCCAAAGGCCCGATTGTAATCCCATTGAAATGGTCTGGGACGAAGTGGACATACGTATCAGAGAAGTTAATATATCCAGCAAGGAATATCTCTGGAATATTGTTAAGGATGTGTGGAATCATATAGATTCACGATACCTACAGAAACTGATTGACCGCTTGCCTCGAGTTTGTGAGGCAGTCATTAAATCCAAAGGAGGAGACTTTGATGAAAGTAAAATATAATGATTGTGATCGTATTATATATATGTAAGTTAATATAATTATCTTTTGTGAGAAATAACGCTTCATTTGTGTTTTAAATCTCAAATACCAGGGTGTATTGAAATTAATGAGCGGTAGTGTGTTTGAAATGACTAACCCTTGTCAGTTCTTTACCATTGTAATAGACTCTGTCAGTCGCTGCTGGCCTTCCCCCTTTTCTGAAAATCATGTAGACAGTCTTTTGGTCATTTATGCTGAGATCAATTTCATGTGCCCATGCTGCCAGAACATCGAAGGACTCTTTCAGGTCCTCCAGCCGTTCTGCAGCGAGAACCATATCATCTGCATATGCATACAACTTTACACCATCTTTGATGCATCGTGTCACATCCGAAGTGATTATTGAGAACAGAAGAGGACTTGGCGGATCTCCTTGTAGTACACCATTGGTATGTGCTATTGAATCTGATATTGATATGTTATCCTGTATAAACGCTGTATTGTTGGAGAGAATGTCTTTGATTATGACCGTCAAGTAGTGACTCTTACCCATTAATTGTTCCAACTTTGCCAGGAGTATGTTCCTGTTGAGCATATCGAAAGCTTTAGAGAAGTCAACAAAGATTGCGTGGCGCTTCCCACCTGGTACTCTTAGTGCTTCCTCGATATCTTGTTTTAAACACGCCACTGCTTGCAGGGTAGATCTAACTCTTCTGAAACCAAACTGTTGCCCTGGTATATATTGATCCACAAGTGTTGTTAGCCTATCAGTGAGAATTTTGGTCGTTACCTTAAAAAGAGTGCATTCTAGTACGATACCTCTGTACGAGTCTGGATCTCCCATGTCCCCCTTGCCCTTGTATACCATTTTGATGTAGGATCTTCTCCAGTTATCTGGTATTCTACCTCTCCTAAGACATTCGTTTATCAAATAAGACCACGTTTCCTTCAAAATTGGAGTCACCGTTTTTAAATGTTCGTAGTAAATCTGATCAGGTCCACAAGCCTTTCCATTTCCCATGCTGTGTATAGCATCCTCGATATTCATTACTGTTATAGGCAAAAACTCAGTTACATCTTCTGAATGTATCTGTAGTGGTCGAGTATCTTTAACCTGAAGCACTTGACACATATGTTTTCCCAGGTTTCTATTGGTATGTCCCTAGGGAATTTTGGTTTTCTTGGGTTCAGTATTTTATAAGGATGTCGTTCAGCAACTTCTATCTTATTTATATCTAGCATTTCTTGGTACTCTTTCTTCTTTTGTTTTATTAGCTGCTTATAGAGCCTACGAGAAAGTGTGTATATTTCAAGGTTTTCTGGAGACGGAGAATTCAAGGTAATGTGTAATTTATTCAGCGTTACTTACCTAGCAACATGGCAGTCTGAGTCGAACCAGGGCTTTGCTTTCCGTTTGTATGGATCTGTATACTGTATAGCCTCCTGCATCTGGCGGTCTAATTCTAGAACAGCTTCGTCCAACATACCGTCCCTGATCAGTTCCTGTACTATTTCAAAATTTGCTTCTTGTATCTTGGCAAAGTCAAGTGTCCTTGTGGGGTAGAGTGCTGGCATATTCTTTTTTCCATCTTGCCATAAAAGATTAAAGTTTGTTACTACTGGCAATAGCAATAGGGATGACCTGTTGGTGCGTTGGATGGATGTTTTGCATGTTCGTAAATACAAGATCTAGTGTACTCCTCCCGTTATATGCTACGTATGTAAATTGATTTCGCTGGTTGATTAATTTTAAGCCGCCTTCTTCCAAATATTCCATCACACACGTAGTTTTAAAATCTGGCTTGTCAATTCTACAATTCATATAACCAGCAAGTAACAATGGTTCATCTGGGTCCATCTTGTTTAAGATAGTACCTAATCCTTCTATTATGTCATTCATTGGAGAGTGTGGTTGGTAGTATAGGCATGCTATGGAACATGGAAAGAACCGGTACCAGTAAACACTCGGAACACAGGTGGCTCTGTGAATTCTAGCGCGTGGTGTCAAGTTGCTTCAGATTCTAGAAGGAAAAGTGTACAGTTAAATAAGGACAACTTTGTAATTGACACCAAAAATAGATTTTCAGCCCTGAGGGAAGTAAGCGATACGCAAGGTACCCGTATGAGAAGCAGTCAAACGTATAGCGCAAAATCCGTTACCGGTACGAGAAGCGGCAAAGTTAGGCCTAAATTCCCACACAGTGCACCGGCGAAAGTGTCGAACATTCTTATATTTGGTGATAGCCAGGCGAGGGGAATTGCGGAGAATATGAACAATGAAGATATTGCAGCATCGGCTGTCATCTATCCTGGGGCCCCAATGAAGAAGGTATTGGAAAACACGGAGCAAGCGGCAAGAAATCTCGGAAGTCGTGATGCAGTAGTGATCATCGGTGGGACGAACGACGTAGCTCACAACGACGCTAAGAATGTCATTTCTGAACTTAAATGTACACTAGGTAAGCTGACTCACACTAACATCTTTCAATCAATCAATCAATACTGTTCTGCCTTTAGGGCAGTCGCCCAGGTGGCAGATTCCCTATCTGTTGCTTTCCTAGCCTTTTCCGAAATGATTTCAAAGAAATTGGAAATTTATTGAACATCTCCCTTGGTAAGTTATTCCAATCCCTAACTCCCCTTCCTATAAATGAATATTTGCCCCAGTTTGTCCTCTTGAATTCCAACTTTATCTTCATATTGTGATCTTTCCTACTTTTATAGACGCCATTCAAACTTATTCGTCTACTAATGTCATTCCACGCCATCTCTCCGCTGACAGCTCGGAGCATACCACTTAGTCGAGCAGCTCGTCTTCTTTCTCTCAATTCTTCCCAACCCAAACATTGCAACATTTTTGTAACGCTACTCTTTTGTTGGAAATCACCCAGAACAAATCGAGCTGCTTTTCTTTGGATTTTTTCCAGTTCTTGAATCAGGTAATCCTGGTGAGGGTCCGATACACTGGAACCATACTCTAGTTGGGGTCTTACCAGAGACTTATATGCACTCTCCTTTACATCCTTACTACAACCCCTAAACACCCTCATAACCATGTGCAGAGATCGGTACCCTTTATTTACAATCCCATTTATGTGATTACCCCAGTGAAGATCTTTCCTTATATTAACACCTAGATACTTACAATGATCCCCAAAAGGAACTTTCACCCCATCAACGCAGTAATTAAAACTGAGAGGACTTTTCCTATTTGTAAAACTCACAACCTGACTTTTAGCCCCGTTTATCAACATACCATTGCCTGCTGTCCATCTCACAATATTTTCGAGGTCACGTTGCAGTTGCTCACAATCTTGTAACTTATTTATCACTCTATAGAGAATAATATCATCCGCAAAAAGCCTTACCTCCGATTCCACTCCTTTACTCATATCATTTATATATATAAGAAAACATAAAGGTCCGATAACACTGCCCTGAGGAACTCCCCTCTCAACTATTACAGGGTCAGACAAAGCTTCACCTACTCTAACTCTCTGAGATCTATTTTCTAGAAATATAGCAACCCATTCAGTCACTCTTTTGTCTAGTCCAATTGCACTCATTTTTGCCAGTAGTCTCCCATGATCCACCCTATCCAATGCTTTAGACATGTCAATCGCGATACAGTCCATTTGACCTCCAGAATCCAAGATATCTGCTATATCTTGCTGGAATCCTACAAGTTGAGCTTCAGTGGAATAACCTTTCCTAAAACCGAATTGCCTTCTATCGAACCAGTTATTAATTTCACAAACATGTCTAATATAATCAGAAAGAATGCCTTCCCAAAGCTTACATACAATGCATGTCAAACTTACTGGCCTGTAATTTTCAGCTTTATGTCTATCACCCTTTCCGTTATACACAGGGGCTACTATAGCAACTCTCCATTCATCTGGTATAGCTCCTTCGGCTAAACAATAATCAAATAAGTACTTCAGATATGGTACTATATCCCAACCCATTGTCTTTAGTATATCCCCAGAAATCTGATCAATTCCAGCCGCTTTTCTAGTTTTCAACTTTTGTATCTTATTGTAAATGTCATTGTTATCATACGTAAATTTTATTACTTCTTTGGCCTTAGTCTCTTCCTCTATCTCGACATTATCCTTGTAACCAACAATCTTTACATACTGCTGACTGAATACTTCTGCCTTTTGAAGATCCTCACATACACACTCCCCTTCTTCATTAATTATTCCTGGAATGTCCTTCTTGGAACCTCTTTCTGCCTTAAAATACCTCTACATACCTTTCCATTTTTCACTAAAATTTGTATGACTGCCAATTATGCTTGCCATCATGTTATCCTTAGCTGCCTTCTTTGCTAGATTCAATTTTCTAGTAAGTTTCTTCAATTTCTCCTTACTTCTACAGCCATTTCTAAATCTATTTCTTTCCAGTCTGCACCTCCTTCTTAGTCTCTTTATTTCTCTGTTATAATAAGGTGGGTCTTTACTATTTCTTACCACCCTTAAAGGTACAAACCTGTTTTCGCATTCCTCAACAATTTCTTGAAACCCATCCCAGAGTCTGTTTACATTTTTATTTACCGTTTTCCACCGATCATAGTTACTTTTTAGAAACTGCCTCGTACCTGCTTTATCAGCCATATGGTACTGCCTAACAGTCCTACTTTTAAGACCTTCCTTTCTATCACATTTATTTTTAACTACCACAAAAACAGCTTCATGATTACTAATACCATCTATTACTTCAGTTTCCCTATAGAGCTCATCTGGGTTTATCAGCACCACATCCAAAATATTTTTCCCTCTGGTTGGTTCCATCACTTTCTGAATCAGCTGTCCTTCCCATATTAACTTATTTGCCATTTGTTGGTCATGCTTCCTGTCGTTCGCATTTCCTTCCCAATTGACATCTGGCAAATTCAGATCTCCCACTACAATCACATTTCTTTCCATGTCGTTTCCCACATAGCTGACTATCCTATCAAATAATTCCGAATCCGCATCAGTGCTACCCTCTCCCGATCTGTACACTCCAAATATATCAAGTTGCCTATTATCTTTAGTAATGAGCCTTAGACCTAGAATTTCATGTGTCTCATCTTTAACCTTTTCGTAGCTTACAAATTCTTCTTTCACCAGAATGAAAACTCCCCCTCCCACCTTTCCTATCCTATCTCTATGATACACACTCCAGTGCCGTGAGAAAATTTCTGCATCCATTATATCATTTCTCAGCCATGATTCAACTCCTATTACAATATCTGGTAAATATATATCTATTAAATTACTTAATTCTATTCCTTTCTTTACAATACTTCTACAGTTCAACACTAACAATTTTATGTCATCCCTACTTGATTTCCAGTTCCCTGTTCCCTTATCACCGCTCCCTAGGCCATCCCGTTTCCCTGAATGTACCTCCCTATTACCCTTCCAAACAAATTTCCTAACTTATACGTACCACTGCGGTTTAAATGAAGGCCATCCGAGCGCAGATCCCTTTCTCCTACCCACCCATTAGGATCTAGAAATTTCACTCCCAGTTTCCCACATACCCACTCCATAGTCTCATTTAAATCCCCAATCACCCTCCAGTCAGTATCCCTCCTACACAGTATTCCACTAATAACAATCTCCGCTTTCTTAAACTTCACCCGTGCTGCATTTACCAGATCCCACACATCTCCAACTATGTTGGTACTTATATCAGCTTGCCTTACGTTGTTGGTACCAACGTGAAACACTACCACCTTCTCCTTCCCCTCCTCCCTCTCTTCTACTTTCCTCAACATCTGCCTCAACCTAATTCCTGGATAACATTGTACCCTGGTACCCTTTCCTCCACACACTTTCCCCACGTGTCTAACGATGGAATCCCCCATGACCAGAGCCTCAACCCTACCCACCTCATTTGATCCCCTCCCCTCCTGGTCAGCCCTATCTTTCCTGATAGCTGCAGAAGCTACTTCCTCCTCCCTTTTCTCCTTCCCATGACCCTGTTCCACCTGTCTTTTCCTATCCGCTACTCTACATTTCCCTTTCCTACCTTTTCCCTTCCTCCTACTTCCACGCATCTCAGCAACAGTTCCCTGTCCCTCATCTTCCCTCTGTTGTTCTACCTGGTGTGACTCGTACCGATTTCGCACAGACACCTGTCCTGAATTCTGATCCTGAATAGAGCCCTTGGCCTGCAATCTCCTTCCCCTTAGAACATTAGACCACCTGTCTTCTACAACTTCTCCCTTTCCTTCCCCTCCCTCTTGTACACCTACTGTAACCTGTACATAGTTTGAGGGAGTCCTATCTTCCTTCCCGTCTTCTGTGAGAATCCTAATTATCTCCCTCAAACTTTCCAACTCCTCCCTCATACCCCTCAATGCCTCACCACACCCACAATAAGTACACTCGCGCTCCTTAGCCATTCTTTATGGGGGGAAAATTTTAAATTAAAAAAAACTTATTTGCAAAAAATATATATGAACGGAGGGATATATTGTCTGGGATAGTACACACCAATAAGGTAATTAATATACGACTACACTACAATACTACTTAGTCGTGCTCTATTATTATTTTTTAAATTTTTTTATCCTACAACCCCTAACAGGATAAAAGCTGCTGTTAATTACTCAATATCGAAATTAATACACAAGAACTACACAATTCCAAACTGCAATTAAGCCTATCCTAATTTCAACAATATTTTAGTAAGAGTTTCTACGGATACCTCTACCACACCAGTACTACACAAATATTTTACAATAATAAATAAGCACACTAAATTCTAATAGGATATTACTCGTATACTACTGTACAGTACACTACAGTAATTTTTAAACTACTTTCAGACGTATCCTAATTACGATACCGGTACCGTACCGTATGTCACTACTAAGCACAACAGAAATGAAATTTGCAAGAACTACTGTACTCAAAGATTACCAACGAAGCTAAATGCTTAGACAAATTATTATTAGTATTACGGTCTAATAGATATACACGAAAGATAACATACGAATATAGCACGCAAGATACGGCACTATCTAAATGTACTGTATCTATACTACAATGTATCTACACTACACTACACTGCGTTTGGTTAAATGCTTAAGTATCAAAAGGATTGCCGTACACGAAGAAAAACACGAATATAACTGGCAAGATACTATCTAATATATTACACCTTATCTTCACTACAATTCTACTGAAATGTGGTTATGTGATTATTACAGCTGGTGGATTACTATTATTTTCCCTACTCCACGGGACGGAGAAAAAAAAAGTGTCCTTAATTAGGCCTACTGAAAAATACGAGGTTGTCTACAATAATTTCTCAAATATTTCTATCAAAACTACTACTACTCCAGGGACTTGAATTGCAATTACTGGGATATATGAACTTTATTATTATGAGCTAACCGCTCATAAATACTGAAAGATCGAGGGAGCGAAATATAAATTACGGATACTAACTACCTACTAAGAAGTACAAGTGAATGGAATACAAGGTCAGCTGATTTTTATTTATATTTACTTGACTACACCCTTTGTTCACGACTGTAGCCAACAATGCAAGATTTAATACGAGGAGCGACAATAATCAATAACAATACGACTGTGAACTATTACCGTGTAATCTCTTTAACTTCTCTTTAAATGGAAGTTTACAGGCGTATCGTGTTTTTTAATGTAGTAAATTATTACCTTCTGGATAGTTTGAACGTATATCTATACGAAATACCGGAGAAGTTGCTGCAGAAGTTACGGTACTATTCCTTATGATAATCTGCCTTTGTAAGTACAACCAACGAATCTACAGATATTTACAAATATTTTTAAAGTTAATATTGTTACCTAAAGTATTACCTAAACCTAAATTCGAAACAAGGTGCACCTAGCTAGCCTACTTAACCTAGAAAACGTAATTTACTGAAGACCAACTGAATTACTTGTTACAAAATTTAAATAATTATTTCTACTCCCAATTTCTACCAACAAGCACTAAACACCACTATATAAACAGCACTAAATGAATCAGATATACACAAAATTAAGCTATTTCAATAGGTTTTCACTACTTTATCACTACAATAATGCAAGAGCTCTCTCAACAGCCAACCGTTCTCAAGCGCATCCAACACTGATGTAGTGAACGTGCCCCACAGGCATGATTTGATTGGAGACTCGTGTGTGAACATTGAAGTGGACAAAGTTAATACAGATATGGTTAAAATTTGTAAACATTTTCGTAATACAAAGGTAATTGATAGCAGCAGTTTCGAGAGTCACGGTTACACAAAGCATGGTCTTCATCTAAACAATTCAGGTAAACGAAAGATAGCAAATATTGTTCTAGATTTAATAATCATAAGATAAGGACTGTAAAAAAGGCAACTCCCTTGAGTTATAATTCTGACCAGCTGTACTTCAAGCTGGCTCAGCCAGCTAGAAAATGAAACTCAGGAAAGTAAGGAATTTCAAGTTACCCAATTGCAACAGTCAAGTTTTAGGGAGGAAGGGGGTCTGAGATTGCTCTTGGTAAACTGTCAGAGTGTAGTAAATAAACAATTAAAATTTGGTACATTGATGGAATCTTATGAGACTGATGTGGTGACAGGAGTGGAATCGTGGTTGAGAGAAGGGGTGGATAACAGAGAAGTATTTCCAGAAGGGTACACAGTCTATCGTGGAGAACGAGGAGATAAAAAGGGAGGGGGGTTGTTTATTCTGGTGAAGGAAACTTATTGTTCACATGAATGGTTTACCGATGAAAAGGATGAAATATTAGGGATAAAATTAATTTGTGATAATGTGAAGGAAGTGGGAATTATAGGAACATACAGGCCTGGAAGAGAGGAAAGAGACATGGAAATATTTGAGAAAATAATAGATTATACTCATAAAAACAATAATAATGATGTGGTAATAATTGGGGAGATCTTAACTTGCCTGAAGTTGAATAGAATGGAGCTGCAAGTGAAGCCCATGAACAGAAACTGGCAAATAAGTTAATTTGGGAGGGAGGATTTACACAAGTAGTACAAGAACCGACTCGTCTCAATAACTTACTAGATGTATTCTTGGTTAAACCATGGGAAATTGTTGATAAAATGGAGGTAATTGAAGGAATAGGTGACAATAAGGCTGTAATAATGGATGTAGGACTGGTACCAAAAAGGCTTAATAAGAGGGTTACACAAGACAAGAAATTGTACAGAAAAACTAAAGTTGATGAATTTGGGACTTACCTTAAATCACAATTCAGTTGTTGGATAAGTGAAGGGAGTAATTTGGATATACTTTGGGCTAAATTCAAAAGAATCATTTGGGAAGCAGAGAAGAGATTTGTAACTGTTAAGAAGGGTAAAATGACCTCAGACCCTGTTTATTATACAAGGGAAATAAGAAAATTAAAAAGAAAATGTAGAATAGTAAACAGGAAAATCAAAGAAGGTAGGGAGAGTAGAGAAAGTAGAAAACAGCTAATGAGGGAACTGAATAGAGTGAAAAGGAAGCAAAAGAGAATTATATGAATGGCACACTTCAAGAGCGTAATGACCACAAAGGCAAATGGAAAAAGCTGTATTCATATATCAGGAATCAAAAACGAAAAGGAATCCAAATTCCTACAATGGTGGGAGAAGAGGTGAACTCCACTTAACAGATACTGAGAAAGCAAACCTCTTTAGTAACGAATTCAGAGATCCAGTATGTGATTGTCAGGAGTTGGAAACCAAAACAGAAGATAGAGAAAGAGAGACACAGAGGGAAACAAGAAGCTTTTCATTCACAATTGAAGATATTTTCAGTCCAACTGCTTCAGCAAGGAAAAGCAGCAGGAAGTGATCAAATTACTGGGGAGGTGTTAAAGACAATGGGGTGGTACATAGTGCCTTATTTAAAATTTATCTTTGACTGTCATAAATAATAGTGTAATACCAAAGGAATGGAAGGAATCTATAATAATACCAATTTATAAAGGAAAGGGTGATAAAAGGAAACCAGCGAACTACAGACCAATCAGCCTGAGCAGTATAGTTTGTAAAATACTGGAGAGTTTAATATCAAAACACATCAGAGGGATATGTGATGGTAAAAATTGGTTCATGAGGAGCCAGTATGGATTTAGAAAGAAATTTTCTTGTGAGGCACAACTGGTGGGATTTCAGCAGGACATATCAGATCAATTGGATTCAGGAGGCCTGTTAGATTGCATAGCCATAGATCTTTCCAAAGCCTTTGATAGAGTGGAACATGGAATATTATTAAAGAAATTGGAGGGAATAGGATTGGACGTAAGGGTTACACATTGGGTAAAAACATTTCTAAATGCAAGGGTACAGAAAGTGAAAGTAGGAAATAACGTATCGCAGGAAGAGAAAGTTTGGAAGGGAATTGCACAGGATAGTATTATCGGTCCGTTACTTTTCTTACTATACGTAAATGATTTAGGGAATAATATAACATCAAAAATAAGATTGTAAGCAGATGACATAATTGTTTGTAGGGAAATAAATACCATTGAGGATTGTTCAGAATTACAAAAGGACCTTGAGAGTATCCAACAATGGGTTGAAGAGAATAATATGAAGGTTAATGGAGGCAAATCAACTGTTACAACTTTTACAAACAGGAGTTATAAAACTGAATTTGAATATACTTTGGATGGAGTAGTTGTCCCAGAAGATGACAAGTGCAAATACTTAGGTGTATAATTTGAAGGTAATTTGCACTGGAAGGGTCATGTGGATGACATTGTTGGGAAAGCATACAGAACGTTACATGTCATAATGAGGCTACTTAAAGGATACAGCAAAGAATTAAAAGAGAAAAGTTACTTAAGTATGGTTCGTCCATTATTGGAATATGCAAACAGTGTTTGGGATCCTCACCAAGAATACCTAATAAAAGAAATAGATAGTGTGCAGAGAAAAGCAGCAAGGTTTGTAACAGGGGATTTCAGGAGAAAAAGTAGTGCATCAGAAATGTTAAAGGAACTTGTATGAAAAACTTTAAGTAAGAGAAGGGAGAAAACTAGACTTATAGGATTATATAGAGCCTATACAGGAGAAGAAGCATGGGGAGATTTCTGTGAGAGGCTTCAGTTGGAAAACAATTATATCGACAGGACTGACCACAAATATAAAATTAGAAGGAATTTTAGCAGAAGCGTTTGGGGTAAATTTTCATTCATTGGGAAGGGCGCGAAGGAGTGGAACAGTTTACCAGGGGTAGTGTTTGATCCTTTTCCAAAATCTGTACAGATATTCAAGAAGAGAATAAACAGCAACAGAGAAAATAAATGAAGTGTTAGAGGGCATTCGACCAGTGCAGGTTAATGTAAATAAGAATGTGTGTGAATAAATTAATTCCTTCCCCTGAGGGGACTGCCTGTAGGGGTGAAGTACAGTGGGGACTTCGAGGGCCCTGGGACCGCTACGGTAGCTGTGAAGGCCCTTCAGGAACTCTGAAAAGTGGTGGCAAAAGGGGCTCTGGTTAAGACGCAGCAGGTCGTTATGCTACTTAGGTTCCAGAATGGGTAAAGAAAAGAAAAAGTAAATAAATGCAATGTAAATTTTAATCTTAAACCACTTGTACAGTATCATTTGAAGTAATTCCATATACTGTATATCAGTTGACTATATTTGTAAGTAGAACAGGAGATATTATAAGTAGAATTTTGTAAACAATATAAATTTATTAAGGATGAGCTGTGTGTTTAATAGAAAAAATTGGTAGCTTAAATTATATAATATTGTATTATGGGAAATTTTTTTTCTCTTGTTAATTTAACATTTAGTGCATGACAATAATGTATTTTAGTGTACCATTTGCCATCGAGGTAGACACCTCATTTGCATATAAAGAGATTTTGATTTTTTTTAAACATCTTTTAGTTCTTATAAACAAGATGTGCTCTGAATAGTGTATTACTTGAAAAGGTGAGAAATCGCATTTTAATAGGCACATGATTCCACCTTTTGGACTGCCTACATGCTCCTGGGAGGCAAAAATTATGGATTGTATACATGCCTTTTGTGGACCATTCATGTGTTAGCATTGTGTCAGTTAAAATAGCAATATCGTAAGTCATGAAGAAGTTATCAGGGAGCATATTGCTTGCATTTGTCAGGCCTTCTACTGTATATTCCAAAGTAATGTCCTAATTTGTACCTGTGTGGTGCATCCTGTGCATTGGCGTCCAATATTTGCAACATAATTACTGCTAATCAAGGTTGATTCCCTCAGTTCTCCTACTCCGAAACCGATACTGTCGTACGCGCACACCTTTAGGCCAGAATGCGGGTGAGCTTGTTCGTTCTAGTTCATCGAACCGTATTCCAATTTTAAAAGCTTTAAAGTAGCCTTTACTTTTCAGCTCATCACACTGTACTTCACCTGTTATACCTTGATTCTGCATATGCCTTTTAAGTTTATCAGTTGTGGTATCCCGATATAACTTTTCCACGCAAAGCCAGGCACGACTTTCTCGTACTTGTAATTCTGTACTTGAAGGGTCCATTGTGCCCACAAAGGCAATACTGTCCCCTCTGACTCTTTGTTGCCTTCTAGTTACCTCTTGGTATCCCTCTGTACATTCCATTTTATGTTTGTCATGAACATGCTCTGTTGATGGATTTACATTACATTCTTCAATCTCAAATCTTCCTGGATTGTTCTGCTCCTTGCTCCGCCTTTCTCTAATGATTGAGGAGCTTCAAGGCTTCTCTGCTCTAGGATTACGGATTCATCATAAACCGTAACTTCTTAGTTTCCTTCACTGTCGTCAGTAGCTCCGTTTGTTGTAACTGAGCTTCTAGAATGAGGGACATCATTCAGCTCCTTACAGGACTTTATGCTTTCTGTGATGGCTTCGCCATTTTCCGGTGATGTTTTACACAGCCCATAGTTGTGCAGTCTGTACCTGCAAGTGCCACACATCCAGAGGAGATTACCTTTTTTTTTAATTCAATGCCTTGGTTTCTGTTACTCCAATTGGGGTACAGGTACCTACTATGAAACCAAAGGGGGCATCCATCACAGCCCACGGCATTGTCGCCCTTTGTGAAAGGAATGTTACATTTTGAACATTTTGTCCCATCCATGCTATAACTGTTTGGTGTAATCAAATACAGTAGAGACAATACACGACACTGAGCGAGATATCGAGGGACAGCTACTGGAGCTCACTCTAGCGGATAGGCCTGAACGGTACTGATTCTGTCATAAGAGCACGTGTATTTTTGTGTGAAATTTTTGGTGTTATTTATGCGTTTTCAGTGGGTTGACATAATTAAATAGTAGCGTGTGTCATTCCTTGATATCTCCTCTCAACATGAGGGGAAAGGTATGTGCTGTGTTTGGCTGTAGTAATTACGAAGTAGAGAAAAATGCGCGCTCGTTCTTCAGGTTCCCTCGTGACAAGAACATGTAAGTAATATTGTGTTTGCATATATATTCTTCCAGCGACAGAGATTTTTATAGTACTTCATAATCTTCTGACCTGCTCGACCCATGTTTTAACGGGCTTAAAATATAATACGCATATTTTATTGTATAGTGCAGCAGTTAACCTTCAATACCGATGTGTTGTTGTAGGTGTGATCTGTGGGTTTTGAAATGTCACAGAAGCGATTTGGATAAAGTGTACAAGAAAGAAGGGACGTTACGCTTGTATAAGAATTATAAGATCTGTTCAGATCATTTCCAGGCCAGCGACTTTAAAAATCCTCGACAATACAGCGAAGGGTATGTTACATTTTTACTCTAATTGTACGTAAATATTCCTCAAAGCATCATTATCGACAACATTTTCAAACTTTTCTTTCTTTTATCCCTCTTCTCAGATTAAAGCCAGGATTTTATAGATTTTCTTTCTGTTAGTAGGCTTCATGTTAAGAGGAAAATTGTCCAGCTATTAAATGTTAATTCATTGCAATCATATGTGTAAGGAATGTGCCGATATTTTTATTGACAAATGTCTTAATGTGATGATACATTGTTTTCAAATGAGGAAAAAAGACAAATCCAACCGTAAGATTTCAGGCAGGTATGCTAAAGCTAAAAAAGTAATGCATAAATGAAAGATCAAGCCATTTCACAGCAGTCCATTTCACACCTTGTTTATATGTCTAATTTCAGTCTTTGAATAATAACCTTTTAAAAAATTCTTCATTCATTTATCCAGAATTGCTTTAGCAACTTCGAAGTTAATATCTCAATACCACTGTCTTCCTAGACGTAATTTATTTATCCATTTCCGTATATACATTTCCATTGATATTTGAATTTAGCGCGATTTGTTCAGGTCAAGTCACTAGGAGCGCCACCGTCGAATTGTCTCCCATTTTAGCAAGGCGAAATCCGTAAGTGTCGTGTATTGTCTCTACTGTATTTGGTGTAATGTCTTGACACAAAGACGAATGTAATACCGTACTGTGTTGTGTCAATTCGAGCAGTTATAGCGCGACTGTCACTGAATAATTGTTGCAATAGCTGTTTACCATTGAACTGTAGGTAATACTGGAACGCTGACTGTATGGGAGCGAAGTGCGACTAGCTGTACGGCATAGAGGCGTGACTGACGTATACGTACATGCGACGAGACATTTTAAAAATTTAGGCGGAATGTCTCTTGCAAATTTCACGTGATTTACGGTGAAATATATATTTCAGAGGATTAATAGCAATTTGAAACTGAAAATGCCTAGGAATATTGGATAAAATGAAAATATATTCTAGGCCCGATTATTCTCAAACATTTTTTCTTTAAGACATCACAAGACAGTAAATGCATATATCTACACTTAAAAAAGTACCAAACACCTGGCACAACAGCCTCGAAGGCCAGGGTGCACCAAGCGACCACTGATCAGTCCTAAGTCCTGCAGATTAGGAGGTGTCGTGGGGTCAGCACGACGAATCCTCTCAGCCGTTATTCTTGGCTTGGGAGACCAATACCTACACTAGAAAGACGCCATACAAACGAAACATATGCATACAAAATTATAGCCTACCGGCAGTGATTTTAGACGGGAAATATCTGCGAATGACGGTCAGTTGAAAATACATTGAAATCAGTTTCTGAACCATATTTATTATCAGGACAAAGGCAGCATACGTATGCGTGTATATATTAATACACAATACACAACTTCACATCGGAATATGCACTTAATAAAGAAAATATATACACTTTACAAAATAATCAATCACCATTGATCTGCATTTAGGGCTCCCTATCAGTTGTTTCTTCAATCTTTTCTGAAATTATTTCAAAGAAGTTGAAAGTGTATCGAACATCTCTCATTTTGTTAGGGTCCAGTGTACCCTTCTCACAACTATAACCCACTTTTTTTAATATTTCCGGACGTTTCTACGGAAATCTGCAATTGAAGTTATAAATTCTATACTGGTAACAATATCATTCTGACTATAACCTATAAAACGTAACGTACGACATTTAATATGCCAAAATATCTTGTAAGACATCTCCATAAACATAGAATACTTAATGACAAGAGCCAAACCGGAAGAAAATAGTAATTATCGTTCTAAAATACCATATTTATTGCTTTCCAGTGAGATAGTGCTTAGACTGCTTACCTGTGGAAACGAAGCTTTTGTGAGTTCATATCTGTTTCCTTCTGCTGTCTGTTAGTGTAACCGTACGATACACAAGAAATAGGCATCTTGATTGTATCACAAATTTGACGTACGGTCATATATTACCAAAAGAGTCCATCAAAAACAACACATAAGCTAACTTCCACACTCTGTACCTTGTACACTTTGCCGTACACGAGGGGGCGTGACTAGCCAAGGAACAGTAAGCAGTTTTCTCCGAGAGCTACCACTACAGTCAGCATTCCAGTATTACCTATAGTTCAGTGCTGTTTACTAATTATATCTATATTCCTTGCTGTCAATTTTAAAGCCAAATCCAAGAATCTATATGAACAAGTAAAGCTCATTAGCACCGAATATTTATTGTAATAGTTGGTTACTAGTCAACCCAAGGAGCTTTGTGAACTAGTAAAGCTCTGTTCTTTCATCAAAATCATAAAATGGCCGCTGCACGATTTGGAGTTCTTCGCCTTATGCAGATGTCTACTGAATCACTACACACGCAAGACTCAATAATACGCAATTAATGCCACTGGATCAGTTTTGATATCTGGTAGGCCGTGATTTCAAATAGTAAACCGTCACTATTGCTATACTTGTTTAAATCAACAATGGCTATTCGCATTAAGTCGTACACACTTATCACGAATAAATAAAATAATGCCTTAAATTAATTTATCCCCATATCTACAAAACTGAACACTTGAATCCAAATGATCACTTTATCAGATGAGACCGTTGCCTACGCTATGATACAAGGCCTTAAATGCACTCGTGAAAACAGGTTGCTTCCTAGTTTACCATTCAGTCGCTAGGATCGCGGTCTTGCTCCCTTGTATTCGCATGGGCGTATATGTCAATAAGTAAAGTATATCCTAAATAAAAAGAACTGAATGTTTTTGCGAGTATTGACAGTACTTTATTTATAGAGCGGTGCTGCATTGGCTTGGATATGTCATTGAAGTTTCAAAACTTTCCTTTTGAGGGGCTTCTTATCAAGTTTCAAAACTTCCTCTCTTCTACTTGAGTGGCTCAAAGCAATGTTGTCTAACAGAGGTCTCAGAAATTTTCATAGTAGAAAAAGAGGTGGTTTGTCGCCTTTACACTTTCCACACTTAATTTCACTGTTGAACATGTCTTTCGAAAAAATAAACGTACACCTTTTAGAAACTCTCTTCGGGACAAGTACTGCGTAGCGGAAGTGACAAATTCCGTCGTTCACTGCAGAAGTGCCACAGACGATGATTTTCGGTATCTGAGGGCTCCTCGATCTTGAAAACGAATAAGACACAATGTTGGACTTTGAGCAGCTGGAGAAGAGATATGTTCTAAACAGCCTTTACAGTCTGTTTGTTCTTTCGCCACACGAACCATAATGTCATTGTATTCCGTTTGGCGTCTTAGGTACGGTAGCTGAAGAAGAGTTCGATGGCCTAGCTCGTTAGGTTCCTCGTCAATGCATAATGCAAATGTATACTTATGAGGTATTTTACGCAGGCCACAGTGGACTGGGTAGTCAAGATCTATGCCTGATACATTTCTCTCATGATTCTTTTTTACTTTCTCTGAATGTATTTTAAGTTTCTTAATATATGACAGGAAATCATTAATTAACCAACTGAGGAGTTCATCTTAAGTACGGTACTAAAAGATGCTTTTCTTTTGCTGGTGACTTTACATCGCACCGACACAGATAGGTATTATGGCGACGATGGGATAGGAAAGGCCTAGGAGATGGAAAGAAGCGGCCGTGGCCTTAATTAAGGTATAACGTAGGCAACGGATGAGACACACTCTCAGATCGATGGATAATCAGAAGTCACATTAGACTTATTGATATAGGCCCTATGTATTTCAGGGAATTAAGTACGTCAGTATCACATATACCGATCACAAATTTTACACTGCTCTTGCACAATTATATTCCCACATTATAATTAACAGACTATATACAACGCTGAACACTATGATAACACGACGGGGTATTTTGATAAATTTAACCAAAGTTTCGTACGATGATTGATCTTATGGTTGAAATATCAATTCACTAATACGCTAATCGCACTGTCAAATGTCAACATGAGCAACATACAGAATTAACCTTTAAAAATGTATTGTCATTTAATTAAAGAAATATGTAACGGCTTTAGTTGAAGTAGCAATGCACACTGAGCTGAGGATGTCAACAACTAGCACACGGTAGAATGTCACTAGAATCTACTCCGTGTTCTAACACTAATTATAGACTATAATGCGGTTGACTGTCAACAAAATCGAACACGCAATTCAGTCTTAACACTTGAAAGATAAGTAACCGGAGTTGATTGCCAATAAAATCGAACTCGCAAAATAAATAGCCACTTAGAATTATATGACAATGTAGCTTCACACTGTCAAATGTCAATGAAATCGACCTAGTAAGTTCAAAGAATTTGACCTGCATTTGCTATAAGAAGCATGATAAGAAGAGTTCACAAATCGTTATAAGTACAGCTTCTTAAATCATGAAAACACATATTTTAACATACAACTTGTCAAGAAGTACTAATATATTTAATTAGAAATATCTGTAATAATGCACTAAATTTATAATGTTGGTTATGTTAATCCATGAAAAACTGATATCAACTTTTCTTCAGCTTGCTTGTGTAATGAACGCCAAGAAGAGATCAATAGCTCCTAACTGGGATAGTACGGAAAACGTAAGCATTTGTAATTGAATCGGCGAGTTAAAAAGTGTAGGTACACATTCCAAAATCCTTACCTTTCAGGAGAAAGGAAAACCTGTTTTGTAGCTAAACGAAAGGTTTGATCAAAAAAGTTCCTATTAGGCATTTATACATCATATTTCTGCGTATTCAACTACAAAGTATGGAAATCATATTACGTACGGTTTTCAAGTTATACCGGTATCATTTTTTATGTCAAGGAATATGTCCCTTTTTATACTCAAATTTGAGAAAGATCTAAGATCTTTGTATACGCAGATACCGTAAAGTGGGGTGACTTTGAACGGCGAGGTGACTTTGAACAGTAATTTAGCGTTTTTCTTAATTTAATGCTGCACTCTACTGTGTAAATAAGTAACTGTAGTTACAAGTGTTAAAAAACGCCAATAATCGATACTTTCAGATGATTTAACAGTCGATATGAAATAACGTAGTATACCAACTCTAGAAAATAAAATACATTCTGGATATAACGTTCTTTTTTCTAACCTCAAATACATTTGCTTAATATTAGAAGTATTTTATGTTTCAGAATTCAAAACGAGTCTTTGTGGGCAAGGTAAACATCTTAAATGGACATTTACAGAAAGCAAAACATTTTATATTTATTCTTTGGTGACGTAAAAAAATAAAATATGAAGACTTGTCTTTTAAGGGGCGACTTTGAACCAAGCTTTGAACAGCAGTTCCGATGTCCTTTAACACTGACAGATCAGCTGTTCTGTGATGGCTGTTGGTTTGTAATGATTAAAGTCATTCAATTTGTTTTCAAAAGGCCTGTTTTTATATAATTTTCTTATTTCATAAGTAGGTTAGCACTCATTTCCATTATTAGCAAAATTTATCCATAATTGTATGAAAAGATTTGAGGTCGTTAAAGAAAACTCGTAAATAAGACTCAAATTTTTAAAATAAGTTACTTTCAAAACTACATTTATATACAAAATACTATGCTCTTTCACATGATACGGGTGTCATTGACCAGTACATGGTATGACATCCACAGAGTAGTCAAATGTCTCTATGTTCAAAGTGAAATTGAACAGTCAAAAATATTTTAAAATAAAAAAGTGGGGGGGGGGATAAAAAACATATAGTTTGCTTTGTCACATTCAGTAACACCTCTTGCATCTTCCCAAAAAGTCTATTGTCAATATCTTGAGAAGTTTTAGTTTTATTTACAAAAATAATTTTAAAATGTTCAAAGTCATCCCACTTTACGGTAATGTATAATAAACTCGCAATTTCAAAAGTCACTTAAGCAGTAACACATTATTACATAAACATACGCCAAACCACCATTCCTTTTATACCGGTAACCTAGTTATTCATTGTCATTCCGTGAGACAGCTGGAAATTGACTTCAATTAACATTTCTTCAGCTTGCTTGTGTAATGAACGCCGAGAAAGAAATGGAAAAGCTAAGAAAAGATCAAAAGCTCCTAACTTGGGTAGTACGGAAAATGTAAGCAATTGTAATTGAATCGGCGAGTTGAAAAGTGTAGGTACACATTCCAAAATCCTTACTTTTCAGGAGAAAGGAAAAAGTGTTTTGTAGCTTAAAAGAAAGGTTTGATCAAAAAGGATTCTATTAGGCATTTATACATCATATTACTGCGTATTCAACTACAAAGTATGGAAATCATATTACGTATGGTTTTCAAGTTATGCCATTTTTTATCTCGAGGAATATGTTCCATTTTAAAGGTACTCAAATTTGAGAAAGATCTTTGTAGGGGCACATAGTGTATAATAAACTCGCAATATCAAAAGTATATTAAGCAGTAACACATTATTACACAAAAATACGCCCAACCATCATTTCTTTTATAGTTATTCCTTGTCATTCCGTCTCTTTAAAGTGTTTTACTTTACGAAGATGTCTAGCCTCCATAACCTCTGAATGTACGGTATATGTCTTCTATGTTTAAAATATCGTGAAGGTCATCAACGTTATCGTTCATTCTTTCAATGTATGTTCAATGTTAAATGGATAAGTCGAATATTTCACCACGATTATATTACTGTAGACAATAAATACCACGGAAATAAACTGCTCACTCGTTTCTTTTTCCGCTTCTCACTGTTATACAACGCTTATACAAGGGTCCTGGTCTGTATAAGCAATTCAATGAATAACTATAACAGATGTATACACAGGAGGCTTATACACAGTTTATTAGTAACGAATTTCACATAAACGGTGAATAAACCTTGTATAAAAGTTATACACCGTTTATTAGTAAGACGATAAGTATTTTAGATTACTCCTTTGAAGAACATGCAGTAGTTGTGATGTTGACGGAAGGTTTTCTTCAGCAAAATCTATGTTAAAATCACCATAAATTATTACTTCTGCGCTGCTATTCCTACTGAAAATGTTATGTAGGACTTGATCTAATTTTCTTAAGAAAATCTCCACATCAGCATCTGGTGAACGATACACATTTAACAGAATTACCATTTTACCATAGATAAGCTTAAATTCCACTGAAGTTAGTAGAAATTCTATTTCAGAATTATGCACTTCAAGATTCTTTCTTTCTTTACATTCAATTCCTGACTTGGCAAAAATACAAACTCCCCCATGCTCTTTATTAACCCGAGTGTAATTACTTGCCAGATAACAACCGTCAAGATTAATGAGTTCAAGTTCATCATTATTACACCAATGTTCAACCAAACAGATAAACATAACATCCTTACAGAATTTAAGATTACTTGTAATCCTAAAATTGGATTTTCAAGACATTGAATGTTCTGATGAAATATTTTGAACTGCCTATTTCCACCCTCCAAGTCATTACCGGTATTTAATTCTGGACCGACATTCCGGATTGAAATATTATTGTGTCCAGAATTTAACACATGTTTCCCCGACTAGGTAGTTCTAGGACAGTCTTTTCCTGATCTTTACTTGTAACTTGCTTACATATTGCTTCCCCAGTCTATTCAAGTGCATGCCATGCCTCGTATGAGACGTTCGGTTTAATTTACTAATGTCTAACAGTGTAACATTTTTGATATGACTACATATTTGCCTGAATACTCATTTGTGTCATTGACAGCTTTATTCACAGTTGACAAGTCAGTTAAATAATGTCTGTGGGGCACATTTGTCACTATCACATTTGTATGGGTCAGCTTACCTAGAGTCCTTTTCAGAATCTAGGAATTCCAGGAATCATTAATGAATAAGGGGAGTGTGTAATTGAGGATCTTGAAAAGGCAGAAGTATTCAGTCAGCAGTATGTAAAGATTGTTGGTTGCAAGGATCAATCAATCAATCAAGCAATCAATACTGATCTCCGTTTAGGGCAGTCGCCCGGTGGAGATTCCGTATCTGTTGTTTTCCTAGCCTTTTCTTAAATGATTTCAAAGAAATTGGAAATTTATTGAACATCTTCCTAGGTAAGTTATTCCAAACGCTAACTCCCCTTCCTAGAAACGAATACGTGCCCCAATTTGTCCTCTTGAATTCCAACTTTATCTTCATATTGTGATCTTTCCTACTTTTAAAGGCGCCGCTAAAACTTATTCGTCTATTAATGTTATTCCACGCCATTTCTCTGTTGACAGCTCGGAACATACCACTTAATAATACCAATATAAATGGTCCGCTATTGGACATTATAAATTTTCCAGCTAACTCATTCCTGGTTGCCAGCGTTTCGACCTCGTGTGCTAGGTTGGGCTCATCAGTTGGTACCTAGCACACCTACCAAGATGCTGGCTAGTGCATACCGTGGAGGCCACTGCGTAGGTTACTTGGAGCCACCGGCAGTGCCAATGCACTAAGAGACTTTGTCTCATTATCAAAAATTGATGCCTGATTGGCTATCAGATGATATAGATGTTGATTCCCATAGGGAATCTGAAATATTTGTCCCGAATGAGTGAATTTATAATACCAATATAAATGGTCCGTTATTGGACATTATAAATTTTTCAGCTAACTCATTCCTGGCTGCCAGCGTTTCGCCCTTGTGTGCTATGTTGGGCTCATCAGTTGGTACCTAGCACACCAACCAAGACGCTGGCTACTGCATACCGTGGAGGCCACTGCGTAGGTTACTTGGAGCCACCGGCAGTGCCAATGCACTATAACAGACTTCGTGTCTTTACCAAAGATTGATGCCTGCTTGGCTATCAGATGATATAGATGTTGATTTCCATAGGGAATCTGAAATATTTGTCCCGAATGAGGGAATTTATAATACCAATATAAATGGTCCGTTATTGGATGTTACGGGGATACCCGTGGAACGCAGAGGTGAAAGAAGGTGCTGGGGTGAATGGGACTAACTACAATGTCAAGAATTGAATTTAAAACTAAACTGAAGGTTATATTTTTAGAACTTCAAACATAACAATTTTTTTCATGACAAGATTACAGTTACAAGTAGCAATCATTAAACAAGATGGGGAAAATCGAAGATTCAGAAGCTTTACATTTTCTGAGCTACTAGCTCAAATTTACAAAAGAGCACAAATTTATACAAAAGCAGAAATCCCCTAATTCAAAGAGCACTTGCTCCCAAAATTACAACATCTAGCCTTCAAGAGGAATTCATAAATCTTACAAAACCCTGAAAAAAAGCGAACAGGCTCTCAGTTTTCCACACCTATTCGAGGCAACCTCAACTTACAATTACAGGCCTCTGAAGGCACTATTTACAAATGGAACTTATTTTATAGGGGTATTAAATACCCAGCCTACTGAGCCTTCGTGGGATAAGAATAACAGGTAAATTAATGGCCCGAATACTTGCACTCCTAGATATGGACACTTAAAACCTAAAGGGCACTAGGCCGATGAAACAGGGGCTATTCCCAAACTGTGGAGGTGACTCGTAGAAGGATAAATTAATGCATTACGGAAAGGAAGAAAAAACAGTTACAAAATGTAGTCACTTTAAACCAAGATGAAGGGGAGCTCGAGAGGGTACATCAGTCTCTATCCCCGATTTATAGTTAATGATTTTATGAAATTTTGACATTAGCCGGCAGAAAGTTACATTTTTAGAAAAGAAGGTTACATAGTTAATGATTCAGACATTTCCCTCGGGTTAAACTGCGGAGTTAGAAAAAAAAGATGTTATGTGGCCATTACCTTGAAGGTGTACTGCTTGACCGATGATAGAGTCCGTCCGCCTCCTGCTTTGACACACACAGAGTCAGAAAATGACGATCAATTGGCCAAGAGACGTGAAAATCCGCAGTTTATAAACCTCATGGAAGGTTCGAAGTCTTTCACTAATAAACCAGGCACACCCTATCAATTTTATTGGTGAATATCAAAGTTATACTCAGAATCGAAGAAGAAGCCCGTGATAGGTTGAAAATTAATTACAGAAATTTGGGATTGGCTAGATTCAAAACTGACAGAAATAAAAAGGAAATATTGCCAACCCAGAAATAAATGAACATCATTCAGTTACAAAAACGTAGAAATACGAAACTTCCTTAAATTATAAGTTCTTTCAGCTCGCACAAGGGTGCGTGATTATTGTTTTTAGTAGTGTCATCTGTGGAAGAATTCCCAAACGGAGAAATTCACGCAGGTTAGGAAACTACACAATAACAAAATAACTCAATATTTCTGTGGTGACATCTACTGAGTAAAGTTCTAAGTTGGTGTAGTTTCAATTTCACTGTTTTGCCAATAGAGGAGTTCGTTTAGGCACTGAATTTAAATGCGCGGCATTGGGGTGTTCCTCCCGGTAGAGACCTCCCCCCCCCCCAAGCGTCCTTAATTGGCGTGACACAGAAGAATTTTGAAAAAATTATTTCCAGTTGAAGAGAATTTCTAAGTCTTTTTTAATTTTTTTTGAAGTAGATAGTTGGAAACTTGATAAACTTCAGTTTTAGAGTGTCCTTGTTTTTTGTAGAATATTAACAACATGTTGACAGTTTTGACGGCAAGACCTTCCGCTGCTGCCGATACCCAGTTGAAGTCGCCCGGACCCCTCAAGTACCCTCAGATACACCTCTCCCGCTACTATGAGTGGGGTAGTCGTGGTGATGGTCGCCGCAGATTAGAAGTATATGTGCAGTCCCCAGATGAGTTGGTGGTAGGGTCACCGCACTTCAGCCTTTGCCGGGAGATGGACTCCGTCGCGCCGTTCGTAAGGAGTCTTCACGGGAGTGGAGTGGGCCCGTACCCCACTTCAGTTGCAGTACGGCGGCGAATGGCTGTGGGGGCACTGAAACAGTAAGATCTCGGCGACAGAAAAGAGTTGTTGGAGACTTGAAATTAGAGGGTATGATCGTTATTGGCGATGCTGAGGGGCGGGCGGCGTGGAAGGTGCTTTAGTGCCAATAGAGCGGAGATGCAGGAGACAGGGGCTTGGTAATGGCCACTAAGGAATTGACAGCAGGAAAACCAAAGGGGAAGATCGTACATACAGATTATATATATAAATAAAATAATTTAGGGCAGAAGGCCTCCAAAAATGTAACCTTCAATCACCTGCTATATTTTAGCGGGTATGAATATTAAAAAACCTAATTATACAGGTTTAACTTGCGAGAGGTGCACTCTATACATCCTCTCTATGGCTGGATAGCTCACTAATAATGTAACTGGAGTCAGAAAATCCAATATAATGCACGGCCCATGAAATCTGGGGGGAAGCTTGCCCGCGGGAACAAAATTCGTAACCGTGACTTGATCTCCGACTTTTAAATTGGTGGGCCTCCGTCCACGATCATGTCTTTCCCTAACCTTTTCATGAGAAACATTCAGGTTGTGCTTAGCCTTTTTCCATAGATCTCTAATATTATCGGGATCTATTGTCTGGTAAAATATCATTGAGTGACCAAAGGTTAGAGAGTGGCGTGCTGGGCACAAATTTAAACATCAGAGAAGTTGGAGTGAACTTATGTGATTCATGGACCGCCGAATTCAAAGCAAAGGCCAACCAATGCAGGGATGTATCCCACCTGGAATGATCTTCATGATGAAAGGCAATTAGAGCAGATCTAAGATTACGATTGACCCGCTCCGCCAGAGATGGTTGAGGATTGAGGATAATACGCTGAAGTAGTTACATGTGATATAGACAAATAAAAACAGAATTTACGGAAGAGGATGGATGTGAATGCCTTAGCATTATCAGAAGCTATGTATTGGAAAGGACAAAAAGAAGCAAATATGGTATTTAAACAAGAAATGGTGGACTGAGCGGTTGCCAGTTTAGTCGGAAATAGCCAGGAAAATCTTGTGAAACCATCTACACACACTAGAATGAATTTGTTGGCGTTCCCCTTTGATTGGGGGAAGGGTCCGACGTAGTCTATATAGAGGCGTTCCGTGGGGCGCGACGCTTGATGAGAAGATAATAGACCTAGCTTAGTGGACAAGGTGGGCTTACTAAGCAAGAAAAATTTACAAGCCTTTACCAATTCTAGAATTTCGCCGTCCATACCTTTCCAAATGAACATCTCTTGGATCTTTTCCCGAGTTTTGAAGATCCCTAAATGCCCCCCCTAATGGGGTCTCTTGATAGTACTTGAAGATCATAGGTACAAGCACGGCTGGAACCACTACTTTCATCTTTTGGTCATACCTCGACGGGCAACACAAAACCCCATTCCTCAACACGTAAGGGACGACATGTTCCCCAGAAGAAAGGGTTTCAATAATAGGGGCTAGAACACGATCTTCACGTTGATATTTTTCAATATCCCTGAACAACATGGGGGCATCAGTTAGAATGGCATTAATGCCCGAAGGTATGGGCGAGGGAAGAGAAGAACTACAGTATCATCCTGTTTGGCGGTCTCCACCTCATGAGAAAACATGCGGCTTAGTCCATCCGCGACAACATTTTCAGATCCTCTGATATGCCTAACATCAAACTGGAGAGCAGAAATCCTGATGACCCATCGGACTATACGACCAGTACGACGCGGCCTAGCTAAGGCTCAACTTAAGGTTCGATTATCTGTTTCCAGGTTGAACTTGACGTGTTTCAGATAGAGGCGGAAATTCTCTAGTGCAAATAAGACTGCCAAACCCTCAAGTTCATAGATGGAATATTTAGCCTCTTGGGCTGGTAATGTACTGAGTTCAGTTTCCTCAAGAAGGACAGACGCCGCCGCCGATGATGAGGCGTCAGTTTGTACAATGTATTTCTTGGAAAATCAGGCATAGCAAGGACCGGGGCATTACAAAGAGCTAATTTCAGATCTTCGAAAGCAGCTTGTTGAAAGGGTCCCCACTCAAATTTGACGCCTTTCCTACGAAGTAAGTTCAAGGGCGCCGCTCTGTTAACGAAGTTAGGAATACATTTCCTGAAGAAATTCACCATGCCGATGAACCTGGCAATACCTTTGATGTCCTTAGGAGGTGTGAAATCACGGATGGCCTGTGTTCTTGAATGATCGATCGAAACACCATCAGGCGACACAATACGCCCTAGGAATGACATGGAAGTTTTGGCAAAAGCTACCTTAGATAACTTCACAGTCAACCCAGCCTTACGAAGGCGATTGAGGACCTCCTTTAGATGATCAAGCTGTTCTTCAAAGGTCTCAGAAAATACGACGACATCATCAAGATAATGATACAAGGATTCAAATTTGATGTCGGAGAAGACCCTATCTAGCAGTCCCGTGAGCACACCTGCCCCCGTGGAGAGACCGAAAGCCACACGGTTGTAGTAATACAAGTTCCAATCCGTGGCAAAAAGCTGTTAGATGTTTTGATTCTTCGGCTAGAGGGATCTGTTTGTACGCCTGATTAATGTCTAAGATGGTGAAGAACTTAGCTTTCCAAAACCATGAAAAACAAGAGTGAAGGTCAGGAAGGGGCACAGATTGTAACATCATCTTCCGATTTAAAGCCCTGTAATCAATGACAGGCCTGAAGCCACCCTGGAGTTTCGGCACCAGAAAAATGGGCAATGAATAAGCCGACTTGGAGGGTCGAATAATCCCGTCCTTTAACATCTGATCGATGATCTCCTTGAGAGCCTTCATTTTAGGTGGAGATAGCCTATAAGGTGGAAATCTAACCGGGATCGAATCAGTAACCTCAATCTTGTCATCAATGAGGTCAGTAACACCAAGAGTATAGGAAAATACATCCGGAAACGACTGACACAACTTACGAATACTATCAGCCTGCTCCTCAGGTAGATGTCTAAGGTCTAACAACATCTCATCCTGGGTAGGCGAAACAGATGAACATGACACAGAATTAACACTTAATCAAAGGAATTTTACAGTTACTAGCAAATTTGAAAGTGCACGATTTGGTCTGAATATCGAGCACTAGACCGGTATGAGACATGAAGTCTGCTCCTAATATTATGGGGCAAGACAAGTGCTTAGCCACAAACAATTTAACCTTCCACGTGAATATAGAAATCCGAATTTTTCCAAAGAAAAGCCCTAAAATTTCTAAGGGAGAGGAGTTAGCCGAGACGCATTGAACAGAAGATGAAAAATAGTCAGGTAACTTACAAATGCTCTTCAATTTCAAATACCATTCAGCCGAAATAATTGAACAAACACTCTCTGAGTCAAATAGGGCAGTGACCGGTTCAATATTCAGTTCCACTTTGAGAAAAGGTACAAGTTCGCGGGTCTCCGCCGCAATCCTAAGGCATTCGTTAGGGCATTCAAATGCAGGGTTAGAAGAACTTCTACCCTGTTCCGAGCTTTCGGTGGTTTTAACGGGGTCTGAGCCTTGGGAAGATGAATTTGCCGACTCAGCCGATGACGCTAGTCACTTTCGATTATTCGAGTTGGTGGAGGTTACACCAGAAGTTGAGCAGGAGGGGTTGCTATTGGCATTAGGGCAATTTTTGGCGATATGAGTAAAGGAGCCGCACTTGAAACATCCTTGCGATGACCCTGCCCCATTATTTGTTCCACTGGATTTGATCAAAGAGCACTTGTTACGGAGATGTTCCGTAGATCCACACGCATAGCATTTACGGGTGGTGAATGTTCGGCGAGGTGAAGGGCGAAAACTGCTAGAAGACGGAGGGGGCTCCTTAGCGACTCGTGAGGTGTTGGCATACCGCACTCCTTCGGCTGAGGCCGCCATAGCCTCTAACTCAGCAAAGTTTTGAGGACGCGACGCGAAACACAGGTACGACCTATAGGGCGGGAAAATACCTTCAACAATCGTTGGCACAATTTGATCTTCAGGGAAATAAAGAACAAATACCCTTGTGTAAAACTTAATATCTTGGATGAAGTCTGCCAGGTTTTCATCCAGTTCGCTGTACCCTGAAATAGTACCTTTGAATTAATGATGACATTGCCCGAACCGGAATGAAATTAGCTAACAGATGGGCGTGGAAGTCTTCTGTAGAATATTGCTCAGCTATTCCTTTGACTATTTTGTCCGAGAGGACGTCAGTGGAGTAAGGGTAAATCACTTGAAGAATTTGAGAGTGAGAAACTGAAAACACTAGAGCGTGAACTTGAAATTCAACTAAAAACCTTAAAAATGAAATGACCTCGTTAGTAGAATTTATATACAACTTAGAAATTCCCCTAAGCAACATAGGCAAAGGATGAGGCAAACTACTGAACCCAGGTGACATAGTAGGTAACGGCCTAGAAGGTTGAGAAGTCTCAGACAGAGTATTATTTAAAAAGAAGGGTGGAATTGACGTGCGACGATCAGACTTGTTTTCCAATGGGGCAGATGTTTGAGTAGCTACAGATTTTCTGCTTTCTACATTCTTGGAAGAATCTTCCTCACTCACCATGTTTGTCGCAGGGGCTTGGTCGGTTTTGGGAGTAGCTGCCCCAGTCAACAATTGAAGAACTATATTTGGCATTTCAGAAAGATGTTCAGAAAGGTTACTAGCCTCCTTGGCATGGTCTTCTTTTAACTTGAGAGACAATAGGTCCCTAACTCTATTGTAAAAGTGAAACAATCTTGCCTGTACTCTTTTAAGTTGATTGGGAGATGGAACACTAACTTCAAAAACTAACTACCGAAGTGATAGTGGAGAGAGCCTGATCAATTTCCTTCTCTCCCAAAGTTGGGATTCTAATTGGTAATTCTAAAGATTCCTTACGTTTGATTGCATCTGCCGCAACCGTGAACCGTGCCTCCAGATTGAACATTCCTAATAAGTTATTCATAGATTAATTCTCCTTACGCAAGTAGCCGGGATGCAGGACTTCGCGAGGGCCGGACATGATGAAAGAATATACAAATTTAGAAAATTTCCAGCGACTGAGAAAATTCTTAAAGTTTGGATCGAATACTATGTTTAGCTGTCAAAAGGGCTTAATTGAGACCCATTATACCATGCTCTGCTACCACTTGTTACGGGGATAACCGTGGAACGCAGAGGTGAAAGAAGGTGCTGGGTTGAATGGGTCTAACTACAATGTCAAGAATTGAATTTAAAACTAAACTGAAGGTTATATTTTTAGAACTTCACACATAACAGTTTCTTCATGACAAGATTACATTTACAGTAGCAATCATTAAAGAAGATGGGGAAAAAATCGAAGATTCAGAAGCTTTACATTTTCTGAGCTACTAGCTCAAATTTACAAAAGAGCACAAATTTATACAAAAGCAGAAATCCCCTAATTCAAAGAGCACTTGCTCCCAAAATTACAACATCTAGCCTTCAAGAGGAATTCATAAATCTTACAAAACCCTGAAAAAAAGCGAACAGGCTCTCAGTTTTCCACACCTATTCGAGGCAACCTCAACTTACAATTACAGGCCTCTGAAGGCACTATTTACAAATTGAACTTATTTTTATAGGGGTATTAAATACCCAACCTACTGGGCCTTCGTGGGATAAGAATAACAGGTAAATTAATGGCCCGAATACTTGCACTCCTAGATATGGACACTTAAAACCTAAAGGGCACTAGGCCGATGAAACAGGGGCTATTCCCAAACTATGGAGGTGACTCGTAGAAGGATAAATTAATGCATTACGAAAAGGAAGAAAAAACAGTTACAAAATGTAGTCACTTCAAACCAAGATGGAGGGGAGCTCGAGAGGGTACATCAGTCTCTTTCCCCGATTTACAGTTAAAGATTTTATGAATTTTTTACATTAACCGGCAGAAAGTGACATTTTTAGAAAAGAAGGTTACATAGTTAATGATTCGGACATTTCGTTCGGGTTAAACTGCGGAGTTAGCAAAAAAGAAAGATGTTATGTGGCCATTACCTTGAAGGTGTACTGCTTGACCGATGAAAGAGGCCACCCGCCTTATGCTTTGACACACACAGAGTCAGAAAATGACGATCAATTGGCCAAGAGACGTGAAAATCCGCAGTTTATAAACCTCAGGGAATGTTCGAGATCTTTCATTAATAAACCAGCCACACCCTATCAATTTTATTGGTGAATATCAAAGTTATACTCAGAATCGAAGAAGAAGCCCGTGATAGGTTGAAAATTAATTGCAGAAATTTGGGATTGGCTAGATTCAAAACTGACAGAAATAAAAAGGAAATATTGCCAACCCAGAAATAAATGAACATCATTCAGTTACAAAAACCTAGAAATACGAAACTTCCTTAAATTATAAGTTCCATATCTGTTGTTTTCCTAGCCTTTTCCTAAATGATTTCAAAGAAATTGGAAATTTATTGAACGTCTCCCTTGGTAAGTTATTCCAGTCCCTAACTCCCCTTCCTATAAATGAATATTTGACCCAGTCTGTCCTTTTGAATTCCAACTTTATCTTCATATTGTGATCTTTCCTACTTTTATAAACGCCACTCAAACTTATTCGTCTACTAATGTCATTCCACGCCATCTCTCCGCTGACAGCTCGGAACATACCACTTATAGATGTTGATTCCCATAGGGAACCTGAAACATTTGTTCCGAATGAGTAAATTTATAATACCAATATAAATCGTCCGTTATTGGACATTATAAATTTTCCAGCTAACTCCTTCTTGGTTGCCAGCGTTTCGCCTCCGTGTGCTAGGCTGGGCTCATCAGTTGGTACCTAGCACACCTATCAAGACGCATGGCTAGTGCATATCGTGAAGGCCACTGCGTAGGCTAATTGTAGCCACCGGCAGTGCCAATGCACTATGACAGACTTTGTCTCATTACCAAAGATTGATGCCTGCTTGGCCATCAGATGGTATAGATGTTGATTCCCATAGGGAACATGAAACATTTGTTCCTAATGAGTAAATTTATAATACCAATATAAATGGTCCGTTATTGGACATTATAAATTTTCCAGCTAACACATTCCTGGTTGCCAGCGTTTCGCCCCCGTGTGCTAGGCTGGGCTCATCAGTTGGTACCTAGCGGCAGTTCTTGCCGTCAAAACTGTCAACATGTTGTTAATATTCTACAAAAAACAAGGACACTCTAAAACTGAAGTTAAACAAGTTTACAACTATCTACTTCAAAAAAAATTTAAAAAGACTTAGAAATTCTCTTCAACTGGAAATAATTTTTTCAAAATTCTTCTGTGTCACGCTAAGGAAGGACACTTGGCAGGAGCTCTTCGGCCGTAGAGCATGAAAGAATCATAGAAAAAATTAAAAAGTGGGCGGGGGGTATGTGTCGTACATACCAAAAAGTGAGGTCAGGTATTGTGTCGGCACAAGGACACCGTGACAAGCCGGGACCCAGGGCGGACCCGCAAAGCACCCCGCACAAGCAAACCCCGGCGAACACCAGGGAAAGAGGGACGAGAAATTTATTTACACATCAACGTATCTCGGGTGCGCTTATCAGAATAGTACATAAATTTATAGAAGAGGTTACATGTATTGAGCTGGTACCATATGGGGGTTCGGTGGAAAAGTGGTAGATGGAGTAGGGTAGTGTTGGGACATAAGGTAATAGAGGGTTGTGGTGATGTTGGTAATGGAGGTAGCGAGAAGGCGAAGGAGTTCCAATATCGAGAGGGGCGGTAGAAAGAAGGATGGTGGTGGGGCAGGGTAATAGACGGCTTGCGGTGGTGGGGTGGGAGGCGGCGGGGCGTGTGAAGGGGTATAAGGAGTGGTAACGGGAGGGGAGTGGTCGGTACGGTGTGGGGAGCGAGAGTGCTCCACTCGGCGGGTTCGCCTGCATAAGTGGACGCCGGTGGCGATGAGGTGTTCTACATTGGTAGCAGAAGAGAGTTGTATACGAACCATGAAGGTCGGGCCGTTGGCGTTGACAATGCGAAACACCCAAGGGACGGGGACGCCTGCCAGGTGTAGTTCATGCAATATGTCCTGCTCGGTAATGGCGGGATCAATGCCACGGATGACACAGCTGGGTGATGAAATCTGGTGGCGAGCTGGTGTGGAGGAGTTTTCATTGCCATAGGAGGTTGGCGGAGCTGCGACATCTTTCTAGGTAAGTTATTCCAATCGCTAACTCCCCTTTCTAGAAACGAATAAGTGCCCCAATTTGTCCTCTTGAATTCCAAATTTATCTTCATATTGTGATCTTTCCTACTTTTAAAGACGCCGCTAAAACTTATTCGTCTACTAATGTCATTCCACGCCATCTCTCTGTTGACAGCTCGGAACATACCACTTAATAATACCAATATAAATGGTCCGCTATTGGACATTATAAATTTTCCAGCTAACTCATTCCTGGTTGCCAGCGTTTCGACCTCGTGTGCTAGGTTGGGCTCATCAGTTGGTACCTAGCACACCTACCAAGATGCTGGCTAGTGCATACCGTGGAGGCCACTGCGTAGGTTACTTGGAGCCACCGGCAGTGCCAATGCACTAAGAGAATTCGTCTCATTATCAAAAATTGATGCCTGCTTGGCTATCAGATGATATAGATATTGATTTCCATAGGGAATCTGAAATATTTGTCCCGAATGTGTGAATTTATAATACCAATATAAATGGTCCGTTATTGGTTGTTACACTATCTAAGTGACCGAGGCTTGACATTACAGAAGCGTGTCTAATACATCGAGACCAGTATTATAACGCTAACCTAAATTTGAATGAAATTTCCTAGAAACCCAAAGTATTATACGATTGCTTGATTCTATTACTCGACAAGCTAAGAATTCCGGACAATTCGTCCGTCTTTCGAACTCTACGTAACAGTTTCTCATTTCGTCCGCAACGCACCCCAGATCCTCTCCTACATTGCCAACGTTCCAGAAACATTCCCCTTGCCGCCCCTACTTCCCATGACTTAGAGCTTTATCACATCGCACTCGACACGAGCAGACACACTTGTCGTGCTGCAGACGCCGCGCAAAGTACATAGCCGTTGAGGTGAGTCAACTTCAATAACATTATGATTCAATCAGGTTCCTAATATCTTTATCTAGCTTTTCTATTACAGAGGACTTTCATCATTACAGGGTTATTGTACTGAGATGCTATGCCCGCTTAATAACATCAGGGCAAATAATCAGTTCCAACCACTAGAAACACAACATAAGAACTAAGCTTCCACATATCAACAAACATCGGAAGACGGCACAGTCTGGCAATTTAATGAATACGACGAGTTTTTATCCAACACATGGCAACTAATGCATCTGTGAAATGAACATTTTAACATTTTAGGACTTGATTCAGCTTTAATTTCACGATTTTAGGAATGTTGTTGAACTTGATTTTTACGAATGTAAAAAATTATAGCCATCACAGGATCTTAAGGACAACTCATGAGATTTACAATTTCGACTCACAAGTGTTATCTTGCTTGTAACTTAGAGTTTTAAACTTACCATTAGATAGACATTAAGGAGTTAAATATATCAGTATGTTGTTTTGTATTATTATATCTTCAAGTTTCTCTACTTATTGCGCAACTGATGATGGTGCCTTAATAGAGCGCTGAAACTAGTACTGCAATAAAATATATGTTGTAAAAAGTAATCTAACAACAGTGTATTTATATTGAACAAGGTGGAACCTTAAAGATTTTTATTTTAATTGTAAAGAAGTGGAATCAGAGGTAAGGCTTTGTGGATCATCTTATTCTGTATAGAATAATAAATAACTTAATATATTGTGAGAAACTGCAAAATGGCCTCAATAATGTTGTGAGATGGACAGTAGGCAATGGTATGATGATAAACGGGGTTAAAAGTCAGGTTGTGAGTTTCACTTATAGGAAAAGTCCTTTCAGTTTTAATTACTGCGTTGATGGGGTGAAAGCTCCTAATTAGGATCATTGTAAGTATCTAGGTGTTAATATAAGGAAAGATCTTCATTTTGGTTGTTACGGCGTTTTGTGGATTTGCAGAGGTGAAAGAAGGTGCGGGCTGGAATAGGTCTCAACTACAGAAGCACGAAAAATGAATTAAAATTTTAATTAGGTTATATTTTCAAAACTTAACAATGGTAGCATAGAATTTTGAGTATACAACAAATAACAACAAGTTAAATCAGGTACACAATTTAGAGAATATTTAACCGGTTCCCACTAGGGGAAATGACAAAGACAATCAGGTATACAGCCGCTGAACCAAAAACCAGTTAAGTGATTTTTACATATACTGTGCTACGGCCCGAATTCATTAACTCTTGAGCTCTCAGCTCACAATCATAAAAGCTACAGGGCAGAAAACCCCTAAGTACAAGGAGCACTTGCTCCTAATTACAATGTTAAAGAAAAGAGCAGAACCGCTCTCAATATTACAAGCCTATCCAAGGCGACAACCTTCACTTCAGACTGCCCTCAAGGCACACCAAGAAACAGGGGTAATTGATACCCAACCTACAGGGCCTTTACATGATGAAAACAAAACATCAGGTTAAGTTACTGGCCCATAATGCAAAATAGAATGGAGGCGATAACTTGCACTCCTACACCAAGTTTTGTCAAAAACCTATGTGGCGCTAGGCCGATGATACAGGGACTAATCCCAATCTATGGAGGTGACTAGTCGGCAAATAAGATTAAGACTTTAAGAAGGAAAAGAAAAACGGTTACGAAAACATAGTCACCTCAAATTCAAAATGAAGGGGATTCGAGAGGGTGAAGCACTCTCTATCCCCGCTTTACAGATTTGTAATTTGTAGATAGACAGAAAAGAATTTACATTTTAAAAGGGTAGGTTACATATTAAAGGTTTCGAACCCTCCCCGAGAGTTAAACTGCTGAGCTAGCAAGAAATGAAGATGTTAACAGGCCATTACCTTGTAGATGAACTGCTGCTTGGAGAAAGAGGCGCTTCCCACCCCCTGCTACATATCCATACACTAAGAAAGATGTTACAGAAGTGGCTCCGAGACAAGAAAATCAGCAGTTTATATACCCTCGTGGAACATTCGAGACCTTTCATGAATGATAACAACCCGCCCACAACAAACTTATAGATACAAAATTTCTTCAAAACCAGTTCGTTCACTTCGCACCAGGGTGCACAGTTATAGTTTTTAAGCTGATTCCTGCTCGTGGTGCCCCTGCATAGGTACCTGGATTAAAATTCCAGTACTGAACTGAACGTCAGTATTCCATAAGTATCTACCAGTCAATATGACCCAATCGCTATATTCAGAACGGTCTTTATCAAGACCAACACTAACCATTATATCTGTAAATATTGAAGGTTTATCTCCATCAAAAGAAGGAATATTACACCAGCTTTGTCAAACTTATAAATGTGATATATTATGCCTTCAGGAAACTCACAGGGATGAGCAACTACGGCGACCAAAAATAGCGGGAATGAGACTTGTGGCCGAGATTCCCCACAGACAGTATGGCAGCGCTGTTTTTGCCAAACCAAATTTACAAATTTTGTCTGTTGCAGCCACCAATGAAAATCAAATCGAGATAATAACTGTGGAACTCAGTAACTGCACCGTTTCGGGCGTCTACAAACCACCAAATGTAGATTTCTCCTTTAAAATTCCAGATGACTACTTCAAGCAAAAGACAAACTTTGTGGTTGGAGACTTCAACAGCCATAACAGTGCATGGGGATATACAGATGATGATAATATTGGAGAAGCTGTGTTAGAATGGGTTGATGATTACCAATTACAACTTATTCATGACCCCAAACTACCTCCATCCTTTAACAGCAGTAGATGGCGACGAGGCTTCAACCCAGACCTGATATTTGTGAGTGAACACGTGGCACAGCAATGTGTGAAATCAATGTGCAATCCCATTCCAAATACCCAGCATCGGTCCGTAATGTGTCAACTTTTCTCTGCAATTCAACCAATAAAGGTTCCGTTTCGAAGGAGATATAATTTCAAAAAAGCAGACTGGGAGAAGTTCAGCTCAACCCTTGATAAAATAATATCAGATATCCACCCAACACCAGAGTTTTATGATCAGTTTGTTGAAGCTGTGAAGAAAGCTTCCCGCGCTTCCATACCACGAGGATGCAGAGTTAACTATATACAAGGTCTAACTTCAGACACAGCTGCCCAAATGAACACATATATTTCACTGTTTCAGGAAGATCCACTAAGTGAAGACACTATCTCAGCTGGAAGGAAACTGCTTTCCTCAATTGCAGAGGCAAAGAAAGATGCTTGGATCAAACTTATGGAGGAAACTGACATGTCAAGGGATAGCAGAAAGGCTTGGAAGCTTCTCAAACGACTTAGCAACGATCCAACCAAGGGACCAGTCCATGCAAATGTTACGGCAAACCAAATCGCAAATCAGCTTGCCATCAATGGGAAAACAAATCACCCAATAAGGAAGATGGAACATAATATTCTAAAAAGCGAGGTAATTAAGTCCAGTAACCTATCCCGGCCATTTGAAATAACAGAATTACAGAAAGCGATTCAATGCGCCAAAAATGGAAAAGCGGCAGGATTAGATGATATCACAATAGAACAAATAAAACACTTCAGTTCAACCACACAGGCATGGGTTTTAAAATTCTTCAACAACTGCTTTACTTCCCTAAAAATTCCAAAAATATGGAGAAAATCCAAGGTGATCGCATTTCTGAAACCTGGAAAGGAACCTCCGAACCCCAAAACTTTCAGACCAATCTCCTTACTCTGCCACCTATACAAAATAATGGAAAGAATGTTGCTCAATCGCTTAATGGGAGTAGTAGACCAAGTCCTAATCCCTCAGCAATGTGGCTTCCGCCCAGGAAAGAGTTGCACAGCACAGGTTTTACATCTAACCCAGCACATCGAGGACGGGTTTGAAATGAAGAAGATTACTGGTGTGGCTTTTGTGGACCTCTCAGCCGCCTACGATACACTAAATCACAGGATATTATTACACAAACTTTATAGAATTATTACAGACATCAAGGTAACCAAGATGATAGCTACTCTCCTGGAAAATCGTCGCTTTTTTGTCGAATTCCAAGGACGCCGAAGCAGATAGAGGAATCAAAGGAATGGACTACCTCAAGGCAGTGTACTGGCTCCTATTCTTTTCAACATCTACACTAATGACCAGCCACTACCAGAAAATACTAAAAGCTTTATCTATGCCGATGACCTTGCACTTACTACTCAAACTGATACCTTTGATGAAGCAGAGATCTCTTTAACTGCTGCATTAGAAGAGCTAGGTACCTATTATGAGAAAAACCAACTCAAACCAAATCCAGCTAAGACTCAAATCTGTGCGTTTCATCTGCGGCATGCGCAGGCCTCTCAGAAACTCAAAGTACTATGGAAGGGGAACTTACTGGAACACTGCTTTACACCAAAGTACCTGGGAGTTATGCTGGATCACACATTAACATATAAGAAACATTGCCAAAACCTGAAATAAAAGATAGCTGCCAGAAACAACATTCTACGAAAGTTATCAGGAACAAGTTGGGGAACACAACCACAAACAATTAGAACATCAGCTCTAGCTCTATGCTATTCTGCAGGAGAATATGCCTCCCCGGTTTGGTACAGGTGAGCTCATACGAAGCAGGTCGACGTCGCTTTAAACGAAAGCTGCAGGATCATTACTGGATGTCTGAAACCTACACCCATTGAGAAGGTCCAACCTTTAGCTGTTATTGCTCCCGGTGAGATTCGTAGGGAGGTAGCAGCTAACAAAGAAAGGCTCCAGGCATCTTCTTCAGAAGCACATCCTCTCTATGGATACCACCCAGCCACACAGAGGCTAAAATCTAGGAAACGTTTTCTCCGCACATCAGTTAACCTTGAGGGGAAAGCAGAGAATGCTCGAGTCACAATGTGGAAAGAAAGAATCCACCACCTTTCCAACTGGATAGAGCCGAAGGAAAGTCTTCCATGTGGACACCAGGAGAAGTGGACAGTATGGAAAGCCCTTAACAGACTCCGTACAGAAGTCGGCAGAACCAAAGTAAACTTGCGGAAGTGGGGCTTCTCAAGTGATTCATCACTTTGTGATTGCGGAGAGCAGCAGACGATCCAACATCTATGTCAGTGTGTTTTATGTCCTTCAATGTGCACTATGAAAGACTTGATTGCAGCCTCCCCCAACGCTATTGACGTCGCCCAATACTGGGCAAGCATCATCTAGCTCTCGAATATTGTTGCTCTATCTGTGATTGTATAATAGACTTGTATATTTGTATAGTAGGAATGTAGATATCTTGTTGGTTTTTGTTAAATATCTGTAAGTAAAGTTGATACTTCTGACACGAATAAAGAAAGAAAGAAGTAGTGACATCTAGAAGAGAATGTCCACACTTCTTGCTACAGAGCAAACAAACACAAATCGAAATAGACATAGTTCAGAACACTTCAAAATTTACAGTAGTGACATCTTCCAAGAAACCTTTGATTTAGTACAGATTTTAAAGTTCAGAGTTTCTCCTGTAGAGAGGTTTCAACTGGCGCAATATTTGAATTCGCGGCGTGGAGGTGTACCGCCTGGTACAGGGGTAATAACATAAATGGGGTTGTAAATAAAGGGTACAGATCTCTGCACATGGTTATGAAGGTATTTAGGGATTTTAGTAAGGATGTAGGGAGAGGGCATATAAGTCTCTGGTAAGACCCCAACTAGAGTATGGTTTCAGTGTATGGGACCTTAACCAGGATTACTTGATTCAAGAACTGGAAAAAATCTAAAGAAAAGCAGCTCGATTTGTTCTGGGTGATTTCCGTCAAAAGAGTAGTGTTACAAAAATATTGCAAAGTTTGGGCTGGGAAGACTTGGGAGAAAGGAGACGAGCTGCTCGATTAACTGGGATGTAATATCAATATAAATGGTCCATTATTGGACATTATAAATTTTCCAGCTAACTCATTCCTGGTTGCCAGCGTTTCGCCCCCGTGTTCTAGGCTGGGCTCATCAGTTGGTACCTAGCGGCAGTTCTTGCCGTCAAAACAGTCAACATGTTGTTAATATTCTACAAAAAATAAGGACACTCTAAAACTGAAGTTAAACAAGTTTCCAACTATCTACTTCAAAAAAAATTTAAAAAGACTTAGAAATTCTCTTCAACTGGAAATAATTTTTTCAAAATTCTTCTGTGTCACGCTAAGGAAGGACACTTGGCAGGAGCTCTTCGGCCGTAGAGCATGAAAGAATCATAGAAAAAATTAAAAAGTGGGCGGGGGGTATGTGTCGTACATACCAAAAAGTGAGGTCAGGTATTGTGTCGGCACAAGGACACCGTGACAAGCCGGGACCCAGGGCGGACCCGCAAAGCACCCCGCACAAGCAAACCCCGGCGAACACCAGGGAAGGAGGGACGAGAAATGTATTTACACATCAACGTATCTCGGGCGCGCTTATCAGAATAGTACATAAATTTATAGAAGAGGTTACATGTATTGAGCTGGTACCATATGGGGGTTCGGTGGAAAAGTGGTAGATGGAGTAGGGTAGTGTTGGGACATAAGGTAATAGAGGGTTGTGGTGATGTTGGTAATGGAGGTAGCGAGAAGGCGAAGGAGTTCCAATATCGAGAGGGGCGGTAGAAAGAAGGATGGTGGTGGGGCAGGGTAATAGACGGCTTGCGGTGGTGGGGTGGGAGGCGGCGGGGCGTGTGAAGGGGTATAAGGAGTGGTAACGGGAGGGGAGTGGTCGGTACGGTGTGGGGAGCGAGAGTGCTCCACTCGGCGGGTTCGCCTGCATAAGTGGACGCCGGTGGCGATGAGGTGTTCTACATTGGTAGCAGAAGAGAGTTGTATACGAACCATGAAGGTCGGGCCGTTGGCGTTGAAAATGCGAAACGCCCAAGGGACGGGGACGCCTGCCAGGTGTAGTTCATGCAATATGGCGGGATCAATGCCACGGATGACACAGCTGGGTGATGAAATCTGGTGGCGAGCTGGTGTGGAGGAGCCTTCATTGCCATGGGAGGTTGGCAGGCGGCTGCTGGGGACTGGTTATAGTGGAAGAGAGGGAGACATGATAGGAAAGGGGTGACTAGACGTGGACGGACAGAAATGGTGATGAGGGGGGACGTGACAGTGATAGGGAAGTCAGGAAGGGAGGCCATGTTCAGGAGTAGAGACCGCTTTACGGATGTCACTACAGAGTAATGCGCCGTTCTTGATGAAGTTCGCCGGTGCCTCTGGATAGCGAAAGAAGCCACCATGAAGGCCACTGCGTAGGCTACTTGGAGCCACCGGCAGTGCCAATGCACTATGAGAGACTTTGTCTCTTTACCAAAAATTGATGCCTGCTTGGCCATCAGATGATATAGATGTTGATTCCCACAGGGAATCTGAAATATTTGTCCTGAATGAGTAAATTTATAATACCAATATAAATGGTCTGTTATTGGACATTATAAATTTTCCAGCTAAGTCAACAGGCAGGCGATACCGTGGGTTAATCTACCGCAGAATATAAGTCACCATTTAGCTTCCAAAATATTAAAAATACTATGTACCCCCAGGTCTGGGCCCTCCTCCTCTCTATAAACTGTCATATGGGCGCCCATGTTTCTATGGTTGTATCTAAAAGAAGTTGGTATTTCTTTTCAACATTGTATATTCCTCTCTCCAGGAGAATTATAACATTTGCACATAGGGGCCATTAATGGTCTAACAAAGATGTACAGTGCATTTTATAAGAAGAGGATTTATGTAAACCTGGTGGTTTTCAAATTGATCCTATTTCTGGCAGAGAGCAGCTTCACTTACCAACAATACGCAAGTTATTCTTTATTAGTCATCAATAATTTCCTCAATATTGCTTGTTGTTTTAGTGTAGAGTGCATGTTTTAGTAAAAAGTTGTTGCATTATGAAGTCCATCGTAGCCATAGTATTTCTTGTAATACGGAATTGCTTGTTGTACTCTTGTTGTTGTTGGGTAATTATGTTAACTTTAATATTGCAAGTGAGTATTGCCACCGGGATATTAAAAACTCAGGGTTTGTTTTCTTTTTGCCACACATTAACCGAGTCTGATCTGCAGCTTCTATGAGAATGGAACATTTGTGGCTGCCAAGACCAATGGGGTTATCAAGTGTACTGAAATCAAGCTGAAGACAGTAAAACAGACGAGGAAATGTTGCAGCGAACTGCCACAAGCACGGAGGATGGGTCTACAGAAAGAAACATCCACTGTAATGGTATCATATTTAGAACGTAGTTCCATCTTCCTATCTGCTTCCAGACAGACGCAGTTTATATCCTATAAACAGGCTTTATCCAAATTATATTAACAAAAAAAATTGGGGATGTTGTTTGTGTTATGTAAAGAATGATTGGCAGATTTGTTACTTGCGGACACGCAATTCAAACTCGCCATATTTGCTGTGCTTCATGGAAGTGGGGAGCCCCAGTAGGCTGTGAGAATAGCCACCAACAAAGAAATACTCTGCAGGAGAAAAGGGGCACTGATTTATGGTGTCCTAATCTCTAATCACTGCGAACCTCATAGTTTAAACTTCATGTCCAACTGCGTGAACGAGGGCGGAGGAAAATCCTGATGCGACGGGAGGGCGCACATTGCTGGCATTGTTGGCGACTATTCACTTGGGCTGCCTCCTTGCCTGAACAATGCGGAACGCTACCATTTCTTGGACTAATCCCCACCTGCATTATTGGAAGATGTTCCTCTAAGGATCGGCACTCCACCGCATTTCACTCACCGTGTCACACAACACATCCTGCGGGATGCGTAAGCAGTGGTGGGCCGCCCACTCGGCCAATTTCACTCCCCTGAACTTTTCTTCTTACATGGAGATCAAAGTAGAAGCGGGAATATTGAACATTTGAAAGTGATCAACCTCTTTCCAGTCATTCGACCAGGCAAGGGACGGAATGAATGAAGCCCCCATCTAGGGTAAGGATAGGAAATGTGCCGGTTGCCCAAGCCTGTCACACTCCTCTGGGCTAATGATTAATGACTGACAGATGAAATGAAATGACATTGCAGAGTGTTGCTGGAAGGAATGATGACAGGGAAAACCAGCGTACCCTAAAGAATACCTGGCCCGCCTCCGCTTTGTCCAAAACAAATCTCGCATGGAGTGGCCGGGATTTGACCCACAGAACCCAATCGTGAGAGGCTGGCTCACCGCCACCTGAGCCACGGAGTTTCTGTATACTGAAGATTTACTGTAATCAAACCATTGGGCTTATTATTTCTTTTGTCCAGTATTTCATTCCATTCAGTCAATCACTACTGATCTGCATTTAGGGCAGTCGCCCAGGTGGCAGATTCCCTATCTGTTGTTTTCCTAGCCTTTTCTTAAATGATTTCAAAGAAATTGGAAATTTATTGAACGTCTCCCTTGGTAAGTTATTCCAATCCCTAACTCCCCTTCCTATAAATGAATAGTTGCCCCAGTTTGTCCTCTTGAATTCCAACTTTATCTTCATATTGTGATCTTTCCTACTTTTTAAGACACCACTCAAACTTATTCGTCTACTGATGTCATTCCACGCCATCTCTCCGCTGACAGCTCGGAACATACCACTGAGTTGAGCAGCTCGTCCCCTTTCTCCCAAGTCTTCCCAGCCCAAACTTTGCAACATTTTTGTAACGCTACTCTTTTGTTGGAAATCACCCAGAACAAATCGAGCTGCTTTTGTTTGGATTTTTTCCAGTTCTTGAATCAGGTAATCCTGGTGAGGGTCCCATACAGTGGAACCATACTCTAGTTGGGGTCTTTACATCCTTACTACAACCCCTAAACAACCTCATAACCATGTGCAGAGATCTGCACCCTTTATTTACAATCCCATTTATGTGATTACCCCAATGAAGATCTTTCCCAATGAAGATGATTCCATTGTTGGATGCGCTAGCGAGTGGTTGACTGTTCCAAGAGCTCTGTGTTATCTCAGTGATAAAGTAGTTAGTAATTGTAGAAATTTGCCAAATTTTGTGTGTGTGTGTGTGTGTGTGTGTGTGATACATTTAACTCCACAAATAATTGTGTTTTGTGTTTATTTGTAGTAATCTGCGATTAGTGGCATTTATTTACAGTTTTCACACTGAGTAGTTCCGTAGGCATTCGCTAGATTACAACCGGTAATTTAGGTCTGCGTGAAAGAAGAAATATATTTTTCTTTTTAATAGTATTATTAAAATATCCGTAGGTTTGTTGATAAAATACGGTACTTACAAAGACGGGATATTAAAAAGAGTCGTAACTTCGGCAGCGGTTATATCTATTAGTGCAGGCATTTGACAGTCTATTTCAAATAGCAGTTCAACGGTCCCACTTCACGAAGGTAATAACTTCTTTTAATAACGCGATACTGTTGTAAATTTTGTTTAAAGAAAGAATTTCAACAGAATAGACAGTATTTCACTGGCGAAATAGTTAACAGTCGTAATTGTTATTGATTATTGTCGCTTTTCTTATTCAAATATTGCCATTGTTGGCTACACTCTGTGAACAAAGGCTCCGTCCCGCGGAGTACCCGTAGGAAAAATAATAGTAATCCACCATCTGTAAAGATCACATAACCGCATTTCAGTTGAGAATTCTAGTGTAGATACAGTATATTAGATAGTATCTTGCCTGTTAAATTGGTGTGCAAACGGCAGGTTTCATTTCTATTACAGCATAGTAGGACAAAGTAGTACTAATATTCATCTTTATACGTGTTTAACTTTGTTGGCAATCTCTGAGTACCGTACCTACCGGTAGTTCTTGCGAATATCTAAATTTAGGCCTAATTGGAATTTTCATTTCTATTTGTGCTTAGTAAGAAGCTAGTATACGCCCGAACGTAGTTTTAACATTATTGTAGTGTAGTATAGTAATTAGAAATTAGAGTGCCTATTCTATAATTTTGAGTAGTTTTGCGAATTTCGAACTTTAATGCTAATATTCTTTTCTGTTTTTGCTTGGTAATAACCTGTTGTAATTAGAATACGTCTGAACGTAGTTTAAAATTATTTCTTATTAGAAAGTACCGGTAGTGTGTTTATTCTATTACGGTACTGTGAAATATGTGTATGGTATAGTAGGCCTACGGTAGGTACCGTTTCTGTGGTATCTGTAGTAACTCTCTAACTAAAATTCTGTTGTTGTAATTGTTGTATGTCCGGCGCTCCCTTCTCACTCCGCCAGCCAGCTGCACGCGCGCCTGTGTATCATTCTGCTAGCTTCGACGCGCAGCCCTCAGTGCGCGTGCCTGACCATCGAGTGCACTATAAATAGGAGCTCCCGGCCTGCTCACTTGCCCACTTGCCCCGGTGTCCAGCTCCAGAATACACCCTACGTCGAGCACGGAGGCTACTCCTCTTGAAAATGTGCTTCGACCAGGTGGACTGAATTTCTGGCAGTACGAGGTTTCACCTCTGGTCACCGCTCCCTTACCTGTTTCCGCTGCCTATGTTCCGTAATTCTTTTACAAGCCATTTTCATTCCCTAACTTATGCAAGCTCCCTTAGTTTCGCTAGGTGGAATTTCTTCAATCAATTGAACTTGCTTTTAGGAATTCAGGCACTTCAACAAACAAGGACTCTCATAAACATTCATGTTAGTGTGCCAGATAGTTCTCGACTATCAACGTGTCAATTCACAAAGACTATCTTTTCGAGATAGAAGTGTATATAAAGACTGCAAACCTGTACATATTGTATAAAGACAGACTTTTCTCAAGATTTAATATTCCTTTTTGCTTCAAAATAAATTTCAGTTATTTGTGTAAATATCATAAAGTGAAGCAATAAAAGTTGTGTTTTGTAAACTTCAACCTTGGTTACAACACAACTCTATGGCGACGAGGTAAAAAAGCGACACTACAATTCTTCGACCCCAGTCGCCAACTCTATGGCGACGAGGTAAAAACAAGCAACAAACTACAATTCTTCGGTCCCAGTTGCCAACTCTATAGCGACGAGGTACACACGAAACCAACACTACAATTCAACGGGCCCAGTTGTCAACTCTACGGCAACGTACTAATCAACAACGACACTCCCACCAGTTCTGACACGCAGCTTACCTTACTCTTTCTTGCACGCATCTCGCAATGGCTACTGCGGAACAACTAGCTACGGTTTTCCAAGCCTTACAGCAGCAACAACAACAGTTTATGCAACAACAACAGGCAGCATTAATTCAGGCTATTCAAGCTATTTCTGTCTCTACACAGCCATCAGCTATTCCTCCGTTCTCTGCTTTTGATCCAGCTAAGGAAGAATGGTCAGTTTATTTAGCCCGCTTGCAACAGCATTTCATCTGCCATTCTGTCACAGATGATCAACGCCGCCGCGCACTATTTCTTAGTTCGGTTGGCAATGCTACGTGTGAATTACTACGTAAATTAAGTCCAGAAGAACACTTATCTGAGGTACCCTTCACGCAGCTCTTGGCCCGTCTCACGGAACACTATGCCAAAGCTCCTCACATAGTGGCTGCTCGCTATAAATTTTTTCAGAGCAGAAAGCAACCCCATCAGACACATACTGAATGGATAACTGAATTGCGTGGTCTAGCTAAACCCTGCCAGTTCATCTGCTCCAAGGACGGTTGTGGTTCATCCTACACTGATTCTCTCATTCGGGACATGATAATTTTACATACTCCTGAAGACAAAATCCGTTTTGACGCTGTCAAGCAGAGTAACCCTTCTTTAGAAGACGTCCAGCGTATTGCTACGGTTTATGAGCTTACTACCAAGACTGCCGCAGCCATAGCTTCTCCACACGAAGTTGCACAAGTCTCGCCTCAGGCCCGCAAGTCCTCTGCTACAGTGAACCGTACGGATAAGGCGCTCTCCACCAAGCATTCTCGCCAGGTTCCCTCTCGTAATGCTACACGGAAGCCCAATTCTAAAAACACCTCGAAACTCCTGCCTTCCTGCCGAGGTTGTTTCAAGCATCATGAACGTCGTGACTGTCGTTTTTTCAAAGCTACTTGTGAACGATGTAATAAACTTGGACACATTAAGACTGTCTGTCAAAGTTCGCTCCGCCCTGCTAAGACTACTGCAGCGCGCCGGAAGCATATACAGCCCCGCCAAGACATGGAAGTTGATCAGATCAATCTTATTCTTCCCACACAGGATTCTCACAAAATCATCATTCCTCTCTCATTCTCTGATCGATCTGTCGATTTTCAATTAGACACTGGATCACCTGTCTCTATTATTAACCTGACTACCTACCACGACTTAGGTTCACCTTCATGCTCTCCAGCTGACATCCAGCTCGTGACATTTAACAAGAAGAAAATTGACATCAAAGGTCAAATCAAGCTTCAGGCTAGTTATAAAGGAATTCAGAAGGCCATTCCTCTTCTCGTAGTTAACAACTACACTGCATCAAACATTATGGGCATGGATCTATTTAACTTATTTGGTTTCCAGATACATGACAACATTAACGTCGTATCTACATTGCATCCTACTTCTGACGTTACCGCTCTCCTAGCGCAGTTTCCTGAAGTCTTCGACTCTCAGCTCGGAACAGCCAAAGACTATACAGCTCACATACAGCTGAAATCCGGAGCTAAGCCTCGCTTCCTCAAAGCTCGTCCAGTACCCCTAGCACTTCAAGACCAGGTCACGAAAGAATTAGAAAGATGGATACAAACTGGAATTGTTGTACCAGTTACTTCTAGTCAATGGGCTACTCCGCTCGTGGTAATCAAGAAACCTGATGGTAATGTTCGACTTTGTGGCGATTTTCGATCTACAGTCAACGCACAACTCGACACAGATATCTTTCCTATTCCACGTCCAGAAGACTTATTCCGTCGTCTCTCTGGTGGACAATTCTTCTCTCGAGTTGATCTTAAAGACGCATATCTCCAGCTACTTTTAGACGAAGAATCTAAGAAATTTCTCACACTCAACACTCCTCTCGGACTGCTCCAGCTCCAGCGGCTCCCATTCGGTGTTTCCTCCTCAGCGGCTATTTTTCAGAGCTATTTGGCTCAACTCACCGCCTCCATTCCCGGTTGTGCTAACTACCTGGATGATATTATTGTTACTGGAAAAGATCATCAGGAACATCTAACCAATCTACGCCTCCTTCTCCAGAAATTGAAAGACAATGGCCTACGAGCGAATCTCGCTAAATGTACCTTCTTTCAGCCTCAAGTTCACTACCTAGGACATATACTTGATAAGAATGGAATTCGTCCTAGTACACAGAATGTCTCAGCGATAGTAAACATGCCAGCACCTCAGAACCTCAAGCAGCTTCAGTCCTTCATAGGCAAAGCGAACTATTATAATAAGTTCATTCCACGCTTCGCTACAGTGGCAGCTCCATTAAACGCTCTACGTAAAAAAGGTGTTAAGTTTCAGTGGACTCCGCAATGCCAACAGGCATGGAAAACGATCAACAACGCCTTAATTCAAGCTATACAACTCACTCATTTTCAGCCCGACAAGATCATCACGCTAGCTACTGACGCTTCAGACTACGGTGTCGGTGCAGTTCTCTCCCAGAAGGATCGTCATGGACAAGAACGCCCCATCGCCTTCGCTTCGAAAACACTTAATGAACATCAACGTCGATACTCACAGATAGAGAAAGAAGCTTTAGCCATCATCTTTGGTATTCGCCGTTTCAATGAATATCTTTATGGCAACCATTTCCTGCTCATTACCGATCATAAGCCTCTCGTACACTTATTCCATCCTGGTAATAAGATCCCAGAGAATTCCCTCAGAAAGCTTCAAAGATGGTCCATGTTCCTTTCTGATTATTCCTATCAGATTGTATATCGAGCCACATCCCAGCATTGTAATGCTGATGCCCTCTCCCGCTTACCTGTTGGTCCTGATACTGCCTTCGATTCTCAAGAATCTGAATGTCTTCAGTTGGACATAGAACTTGAAGATACTGTATCCAGTTTTCCTATTGATGCTACCTGCATAGCTAAAGCTACGGATAAGGACAGTATACTGGCTACTGTACGTACTTACATCCGCAACGGTTGGCCTCTTCAGAGCACACTTCCTGCCCACCTGGCACCTTATCATCGTATGCAGCATCGTCTCACGACTCGTGCCGGAGTTGTACTACTAGAAGCAGGCACCATCTTCCGAGTGGTTATCCCACTTAGCCTCCAGAAACAAGTTCTCGAGTTATTACACCAAAGCCATTGGGGTATCTCCAGAACAAAGCAACTCGCCCGTCAACACTGCTACTGGCCCGGTATGGATGCCGCCATCGAAAAGCTAATACGTCATTGTGAGCAATGTCAAACGAATCAGAACGCCCCGTCTTCTGATCTTGCTTCATGGCCTCCTGCTACTACTCCATGGGAACGAGTTCACATCGATTTCGCAGGTCCTTTCCTCAATTCCATGTGGTTAATAGTCATCGATTCACTGTCAAACTTTCCATATGTAGTGGATATGCATTCGACTACTACAACCGAAGCTACCATTCGTGCTCTCCAGAAAATCTTTACTACAGAAGGTTTACCGCAAGTACTCATTTCGGACAACGGACCTCAATTTACAGCTACTGCTTTTCAGAACTTTTGTACACATAATGGCATTCGTCATATCCTAGCACCACCTTTTCACCCTCAATCTAATGGTGAAGCTGAACGCTTCGTACAGACATTTAAAAGAAGTATGAAGAAAGCTGTCTCTTCCGGCTTAACTAAAGACCAAGCCTTGCTCCAACTCTTAAACAACTACAGAACTCTACCCGGCGCTGATAATATCACTCCTGCACAGAAGCTCCATGGACGACCTCACAGAACTTTACTTTCTCTGTTACAGCCTCTTCCGGCCCAGCATAAGACCTCACCAACGAAGTTCTCCCTCAACGACAAGGTCTACACCAGGACATTCAAATCCAACCCACTCTGGATACCTGGAGTCATCTGCAGATCTTTGGGTCATCGTCTCTACGAGATACAGACTACGGAGAAACGTATCTGCCGCCATCAAGATCAGATACGTCTGCGCTACCGCCCCTGTCCAGCTATTGATGCTATTGCTAAACCAGATAAATCTATTGCTGAACGCGCTTTAGATCATTTAATAACAATGGGTTCCTTTCAGGACGAGACAGCGCCACTCCGCCCAGTTCCAGCTCCGGACAATACAACTGAGTCATCAGCAGCTCCGCCCCAGCATCGCAGTCGCCGCCAGCGCCGCCGCCGTTTCACGCCGTACCGGCGCATTTAGGAGGGGAGGGTGTTGTATGTCCGGCGCTCCCTTCTCGCTCCGCCTGCCAGCTGCACGCGCGCCTGTGTATCATTCTGCTAGCTTCGACGCGCAGCCCTCAGTGCGCGTGCCTGACCATCGAGTGCACTATAAATAGGAGCTCCCGGCCTGCTCACTTGCCCACTTGCCCCGGTGTCCAGCTCCAGAATACACCCTACGTCGAGCACGGAGGCTACTCCTCTTGAAAATGTGCTTCGACCAGGTGGACTGAATTTCTGGCAGTACGAGGTTTCACCTCTGGTCACCGCTCCCTTACCTGTTTCCGCTGCCTATGTTCCGTAATTCTTTTACAAGCCATTTTCATTCCCTAACTTATGCAAGCTCCCTTAGTTTCGCTAGGTGGAATTTCTTCAATCAATTGAACTTGCTTTTAGGAATTCAGGCACTTCAACAAACAAGGACTCTCATAAACATTCATGTTAGTGTGCCAGATAGTTCTCGACTATCAACGTGTCAATTCACAAAGACTATCTTTTCGAGATAGAAGTGTATATAAAGACTGCAAACCTGTACATATTGTATAAAGACAGACTTTTCTCAAGATTTAATATTCCTTTTTGCTTCAAAATAAATTTCAGTTATTTGTGTAAATATCATAAAGTGAAGCAATAAAAGTTGTGTTTTGTAAACTTCAACCTTGGTTACAACAGTAATTAGGGTAGACTTAACTGCAGTTAAGAATTGTGTATTATTTTCTGTTTCCAGTAATTAACAGCAATTTTCATCGTGTTAGCGTGATGTAGGAATAAAAATAGTACGGTACAATTAAGTAGTATTGTAGTGTAGTAGTAGCCTATATTAAATAACATACTGTCGTTTGTTCTTTGTGAACTAACCTAGACAATATTTCTTTCCTTTCATTTTATTTTGCACAGAATAAGTTATCTTATTTTTCCTTTTCTTTTCGTTATTTAGTAAAAAAAAATGCCTAAGCAATGCGAGTGTAGGAACTGTGGGTGTGGCCAAGCATTAAGGAGTATTAGGGAGGAGTTGGAGAGCTTGAGGGAGATAATTAGGATACTCTCAGAGGACAGGAAGGAAAGTAGGCCTCCAAACAATGTACAGGATACAGTAGGTGTAATAGAGGGATTGGAAGGAAATGGGGGAATTGTGGAAGACAGGTGGTCTAATGTTTTAAGGGGAAGAAGATTGCAGGCCAAGGGCTCCATCCAGGATCAAAATGCAGGACAGATGTCAGTGAGAAATCGGTACGAGTCACTGCAGCTAGAACAACCGAGGGAAGATGAGGAACAGGGAACTGTTGCCGAGAAGTTTGGAAGTAGGAGAAAGGAAAGAGGTAGGAAAGGGAAATGTGGAGTAGTGGATTGGAAAAGACAGGTGGAACAGGGTCATGGGATGGAGAAAAGGGAGGAAGAAGTAGCTTCTGCAGCTCTCAGGAAAGATAGGACTGACCAGGAGGGGAGGGGATCAAATGAGGTGGGTAGGGTTGAGGCTCTGGTCATGGGGGATTCTGTGGTTAGACATGTGGGGAAAGTGTGTGGAGGAAAGGGTACCAGTGTAGAGTGTTATGCAGGAATTAGATTGAGGCAGATTTTGCGTAAAGTAGAAGAGAGGGAGGAGGGGAAGGAGAAGGTGGTGGTGTTTCACGTTGGTACCAACAACGTAAGGCAAGGAGGTATAAGTACCAACATAGTTGGAAATGTGTGGGATCTGGTAAATGCAGCAAGGGTGAAATTTATGATAGCGGAGATTGTTAATAGTGGAATACTGTGTAGGAGGGATACTGACTGGAGGGTGACTGGGGATTTAAATGAGACTATGGAGTGGATATGTGGGAAACTGGGAGTGAAATTTCTAGATCCTAATGGGTGGGTAGGAGATAGGGATCTGCGCTCAGATGGCCTTCACTTAAACTGCAGTAGTACGTATAAGTTAGGAAATTTGTTTAGTAGGATTATAGGGATGTACATTCAGAGAAACGGGGTGCACTAGGGAGCGGTGTTAAGGGAACAGGGAACTGGAAATCTGCCCTAAAATACCTATACCTACCTTTCCATTTGTCACTAAAATTTGTATGACTGCCAATTATGCTTGCCATCATGTTATCCTTAGCTGCCTTCTTTGCTAGATTCAATTTCCTGGTAAGTTCCTTCAATTTCTCCTTAATTCCACAGCCATTTCTAGCTCTATTTCTATCCAACCTGCACCTCCTTCTTAGTCTCTTTATTTCTCTATTATAATAAGGTGGGTCTTTAACATTCCTTACACCTTTAAAAGTACAAACCTGTTTTCACATTCTTCAACGATTGCTTTAAACCCATCCCAGAGTCTGTTTACATTTTTATTTACTATTTTCAACTGATCATATTTACTTTTTGTAAACTCCCTCTTGCTTGCTTCATCAGCCAGATGGTACTGCCTAAATGTCCTTCTTTTAAGACCTTCCTCTCTAACACATTTATTTTTAACTACGAAAAAACAGCTTCGTGATCTCTAATGCCATCTATTACTTCGGCTTCTCTATAGAGCTCATCTGGTTTTACCAGCACCACATCCAGGATACTTTTTCCTCTAGTTGGTCCCGTCACTTTCTGAATCAGGTGTCCTTCCCATATTAACTTATTTGCCATTTGTTGGTCATGCTTCCTATCGTTCACATTTCCTTCCCAATTGACACCTGGTAAATTCAGATCTCCCACTACAATCACATTCCTTTCCATATCATTTCCAACATAGCTGATTATCTTATCAAATAATTCTGAATCCGTGTCAGTGCTACCCTTTCCCGATCTGTATACTCCAAAGACATCAAGTTGCCTATTATCTTTAGAAATGAGCCTTACACCTAGAATTTCATGTGTCTCATCTTTAACTCTTTCATAGCTTACAAATTCTTCTTTCACCAGAATGAACACTCCCCCTCCCACCGTTCCTATCCTATTTCTAGGATACACACTCCAGTTCCGTGAGACAATTTCTGCATCCATTATATCATTTCTCAGCCATGATTCAACTCCTATTACAATATCTGGTAAATATATATCTATTAAATTACTTAATTCTATTCCTTTCTTTACAATATTTCTACAGTTCAACACTAACATGTTTATGTCATCCCTACTTGACTTCCAGGTCTCTGTACCCTTATCACTGCTCCCTAGACAACCCCATTTCCCTTTTAAATTGTTGCAAGCAAGTTAATGCACGATTGTGTGGCGGCAGATACCTCACACCAACAGCCAAGAGGAGAAATGACCGGGTCTTAATTACAGCTCCTTAATAAACAAACTGTGGATGTTGCATTCCGCTCTGCTGCAGCAAATACGGTGAGTCTGCACTATCGCTCTTTATGTCCCGGCCCCGGGTTTGATTCCCGGCCAGGTCAGGAATTATTACCTAGATTTGAGGGCCAGTTCGAGGTCCACTCTGCCTACGTGATTAGAATTGAGGAGCTATCTCTTGATGAGATGGCGGCCCCGGTCTAGAAAGTCAAGAATAACGGCCGTGCTGACCACAGGACACCTCGTGATCTGCAGGCTGAGCAGTGGTGCCGCCACGTAGGGGAACATTTCTTATTCACAATGTTAATATAGGTTGCAGTATGCTGAGAAGTATGGAAGGGAAATGAGGTGTAGTGAATAGGAAAAGACAGGCAGAACAGGATCATGGGAGGAGGAAGTAGCTTCTGCAGCTATCAGGAAAGATAGGACTGACCAGGAGGGGAGGGGATCAAATGAGGTGGGTAGGGTTGAGGCTCTGGTCATGGGGGATTCCATCGTTAGACACGTGGGGAAAGTGTGTGGAGGAAAGGGAACCAGGGTAGAGTATTATCCAGGAATTAGATTGAGGCAGATTTTGCGTAAAGTAGAAGAGAGGGAGGAGGGGAAGGAGAAGGTGGTAGTGTTTCACATTGGTACCAACAACGTAAGGCAAGCTGATATAAGTACCAACATAGTTGGAGATATGTGGGATCTGGTAAATGCAGCACGAGTGAAGTTTAAGAAAGCAGAGATTGTTATTAGTGGAATACTGTGTAGGAGGGATACTGACTGGAGGGTGACTGGGGATTTATATGAGACTATGGAGTGGGTATGTGGGAAACTGGGAGTGAGATTTCTAGATCCTAATGGGTGGGTAGGAGATAGGGATCTGCGCTCAGATGGCCTTCACTTAAACCGCAGTGGTACGTATAAGTTAGGAAATTTGTTTGGAAGGGTAATAGGAAGGTACATTCAGGGAAACGGGATGGCCTAGGGAGCGGTGATAAGGGAACAGGGAACTGGAAATCAAGTAGGGATGACATAAAATTGTTAGTGTTGAACTGTAGAAGTATTGTAAAGAAAGGAATAAAATTAAGTAATTTAATAGATATATATTTACCAGATATTGTAATAGGAGTTGAATCATGGCTGAGAAATGATATAATGGATGCAGAAATTTTCTCATGGAACTGGAGTGTGTATCGTAGAGATAGGACAGGAATGCAAAGAAATCACTTAAATTTGAAGTAATAGATATTTCTTCCTTGTGCATTAATAACCTATGTGAATCAGTAGCTATTAGATTGTGTGAATATGATTTTGTTGTAGTATCTGTGTATCGTGGCCCTAACTCCGATGTAAAATTATTTTTTTATCACAGTTAGAGAAGTTGATTTCTTATTTAACTTGAAAATATGATCAAAAGATTGCTATAGCTGGTGACTTTAATGTAAATATCTTAGAGGTATCACAAAATACTCAAAACTTCCTTAGTATGTTAAGATCGCATGAATTATATTGTACACATGGTGAACCCACAAGAAATAATGCATGCCTAGATAATGTTGTAACCAATGTACACAAATCATTTTACAAATGTTCATTTCTAGGACAAGATGTATTGTCAGACCATGGTGGTATTTGGGTTGAATTTAAAGTTAACTGTAAGAGAAGAGTTATCGAGTCATCAAAAGAATTAAAATGCATCAGACGAGTCATATCAATTAAAGGGGTTAATGAATTCCAAGACAAATTAATAAGAACAGACTGGACTAGCCTTTATGCCATGAATGATGTCAACCTTGCATTTTCTTATTTCATTAACACGATAATTATATATTTTAATTCAGCCTTCCCTGAAAAAGTTGTAACTATTAAGGCCAACTGCTGTAAACCAAGAAATAGAGTTAGAAACTGGTTTACGCCTAATTTGGGTAAAATACGTAGCATTATGTTAGCTTATTATAATAAGTATAAACTAAATAATAATTTAGAGGATAAAGAAATATTCAAAAACTACAGGAAATTATATAAAAATTATACATGAGTCTAAACTTGCAGCAAATGACAGGTATATCCAAAATGCGAACAATAAATGCAAAGCTGCATGGTCCATCATAAGAAGTGCTAGTCATACTTTCTGCCTGCTGTCATTTCTTGATGGATACAGTACTTTTGCATCCATCTCTTGGCACAGGCTAGAGTAAAGTGTAGCTTCCACCGAAGTCCCAGTCAACATCCATGGCTGTGACAATATGGAAGTTGCTGGGGCATGGGTAGTGCAGAGTAATGACATTCAGAGCACGAGTAGTGCATCTGAGTGTAATGAAAGGTGCTGCTCATAGGGTCAGTCGTGCTGCAATAGTACTTTCTGACCCACTGAGAAAAGCAATGGCAAACTACCTCACTCCTCATCTTGCCTAGTACGCCTCATTTTGGTGCTGCCATTGGTTTTTGTGGTTTCCTTATAACCGCATAACCTGTGGTGGTGCTATTTGAGGATCCAACCAGCCTCTGGGCTGATGACCTAACAGACAAACAGTCATACTTTAAATAACAAAGATGTGATTCCTCCAGAATCTGATCAGTATAATAGGCATTTTATCAATGCACATGAAAGCACATGTGATCAGGATAATAGCATTTCATCAGATGGGGATGCGAGTAAACATAATTTCTCAGACTGGTTGCATAACTTCGATCTTCCCTCAAATGTATTGAATAATGATTTTAGGTGGGTGGAAGTAAATCTGCAAACAGTCAGAAGTATTGTCACAAATTTGAATTCATCTAGTACCCAAGACATTTATGGTCTCTCCAACAATACAATCAAAGCACTCATTGACATGATATTAATTCAATTGACATTTTTAATAAATTTAATGCTTAGACAATGTGTTTTTCCTGAGTGTTTAAAGATGTCTAAAGTGATACCTATCTTTAAAAAGGGGGATAGAATGTGCCCATCAAACTATGTCCCTATAACAAATAGTACCCATTATGAGCGAAATTATTGAATCCTGTATATTTATACAACTCGACGAGTACTTTTTCAAAAATAATTTGCTTTACAACAAACAGTTTGGAATTAGAAAGGGTCATTCAATGATAAAAGCAGTTGAATGTGTCATCAAAGACATATTAAATAATTTTGAGAATAAAACAGTCACAGGTGCTACATTAATTGACCTGACAAAAGCTTTTGATTGTGTCTCGCATGAAATCTTAATTCATAAGCTAAGTTATTATGGAGTAAGGGGTCATGAACTGAAATTAATGCCATCCTATCTTCATCAAAAGAGACAGATGGTGGTAATAAGTGATAAAAAATCTGGTATGAAAACGGTTAAAGCAGGTGTCACACAAGGGTCTGTTTTGGGACCTTTCCTGTTTTTGGTCTATATCAATGATCTAGCATGTAATGTTCCTAGCACATCAGTTCTATATGCCGATGATACAACTTTCCTAAACAGTAATGTTGATATCACAACACTACAAAACCAAGTCAACACATCTGTTAAAATTGCTGAAAACTGGTTTCATCACAGTACCGTAAAGGGGAGTAACTTTGGCCATACAGGGTAACTTCGGCCACTGACGAATAGCAACACTTATTTTCTCCTGCTTCCTATACTGGGAAAGATGAACCACTTGCAACAACTAAAATGCACATACAATGCTCTATCAACACTCAGTAGTCCAAATAATATTGGTGGGCTCATTGTTGAGTCAATCAATTTTTTTCGTAGCCCCAACTATTGTCTTGTCTGCTAACAGCAGAAAACAAACTGTTCTCTAGCCCCAGCATTCGATTCTCCATTCCAGTGGTTTATGGGGTCAAAATGTAAGTTTGTCTGGTAACTGATCAACACAATTTGATGCATTTTATTCAAATAGGTTTTTCAGGGAACCGTTTTATGATAAAAGTTGTCCTCTTCCGGGGTAACTTTGGCCATGCTAGAACGTACAGAAAAACATTACGCGGCCGCGGATATTGTAATTACAATCCTGTTTACTTCAAGAACGCTTTAGAAGAGATTAATAAAGGCAAAATAACAATAAGCGGGGAAGTTTATCCTGACAGGGAGGGAAAGACAGTTTCCATTTTCAATGATAAATAGATGGATATCAATTGACATGGACGATGCACATTTAAGAACTTGATTGATGGTCCAGATATTTTCTAATTTAGAAGATAGTGTATTATGAGGGCAGTGTACAAGACTGCTTCTCTTCCGACCGCCTGTTCTCCCCATATAATTGGGCTTTATGATTTCCGTACTTTTTATTTATGATCTTTCGTACCATTACAAATATCAATCAATCAATCAATCAATCAATACTGATCTGCATTTAGGGCAGTCGCCCAGGTGGCAGATTCCCTATCTGTTGCTTCCCTAGCCTTTTCCTAAATTATTTCAAAGAAATTGGGAATTTATTGAACGTCTCCCTTGGTAAGTTATTCCAATCTCTAACTCCCCTTCCTATAAATGAATATTTGCCCCAGTTTGTCCTCTTGAATTACATCTTTATCTTCATATTGTGATCTTTCCTACTTTTATAAACGCCATTCAAACTTATTCGTCTACTAATGTCATTCCACACCATCTCTCCGCTGACAGCTCGGAACATACCACTTAAAATCAAATAATAATATTAGATTAAAAATTCCACCTGTTCAATACATAAGTGTTTTTTATTTAAATTTAAGATATAGTTCTTAAGATATTACATACAGGGACATGTTTCACCCATGTTGAGGGCATCATCAGCCTAAAAATCTCAAACCTAAAAGAAAGATAGATCAGGATCCTGATTGTTTTTATACTTAAGTAAGAGGTAAAATTTGTATAGATTTTTGCGATGTCTTGTTTTTTAAAATGTGGTAACAAGTGGTTAGTTAGAAGTTTAAAAATAATGCGTAAAATTGCTGCGCTGAATTAAAATTTGGTAAAATATGGTGCCTTATTCTGGAGATGGCATAAGTAGCTTATAATAGCTTAATAAATTAGGAATAAAAAACACTCTTAGTGGTAGTAAATTGTTCAAGTGCTTAGGAACTGTACCGGGCGGTACACCTCCGCGCCGCTAATTCAAACATTGCGCCAGTTGAAACTCCTCTACTGGAGGAAGCCTGAACTTCAACAACCATGTTAATTCTAAAGTTTCTCAGAAGATGTCGCTATTGTAAATTTTGAAGAGTTCTGAACTGTGTCTTTTTTGATTTATATTTGTTTTCTCTGTAGTGAGAAGTGTGAACATTCTCTTCTAGATGGCACTACTGAAGAACTACAATTGTGCACCCTGGTGCGAAGTGAAGGAACTGGTTTTTTTTGAGAAATTTTGTGTTCATAAGTTTGTTCTTTGTTAAATTTCTTTCAGTCATTTTTTGGGTTGGCAGTATAACCCTTCTCCTTCCGCTTGTTTTGAATTTAGCCAGTCCCGAATTTCTCTAATTAATTTTTGACCAATTACGTATGTCTTCTCCGACATGGATATGTTGCTTGATCCTAGCCAATAAAATTGAGGGGGGTGTGGGTTCTCATTCTTGAAAGGTCTCGAATGTTCCACGAGGGTATTTAAACTGCTGATTTTCTGGTCTCTGGGCCACTTCAGTAACATCTTTCCTAGTGTGATTATGTAGCAGGGGGCGGGAAGCGCCTCTTCCTTCGGGCAGCAGTTCATCCATAAGGTAATGGCCTTTTAATAACTTCTTTGCTCGCTAGCTCAGCAGTTTAATCCTCGGGGCAGGTTCGAAACTTTTTTCATGTAACTTTCCTTTAAAATGTAAAAGACTCTTGGTATAAAATTCTGTCTCTTTAACTACGATTTGGGATAGAGAGTGCCTAACCCTCTCGAGCTCCCTCTCATATTGTTTTTGAGGTGACTACGTTTTCATAACTGTTTTTCTTCGCTTCATAATGTAATTAATTATCCTATCATGTCACCTCCGTAGTATGGGGTTAGCCCTTGCATAAGCGGCCTAAGAGCCAAATAGGTTTTTAAAAAGGTGTATTAGGAGTGCAAGTTACGCCTCCTCTCAAGTTGGTATTTTGGGGCCATGTTATTGTCCTGTTTCTTTAATGAATAGGCCTCAGTAGGTTGGGTATTTTACCCCTGTTCTTATGTGCCTGGAGGGCAGCTTGAAAGTGGAGTTTGGTGTGGCCTTTGATGGGCTTGAACTTTGTGAGCGGGTTTGCTCTTTCTTAAAAGTAGATTTTCTGTGTGCCTCGAGGAGGCTTTACTGGGTAATTGGGAGCTAGTGCTCCTGGGCATGATTGAGGTTTTCTGCCCCTTTGTCAAACCTTGTGTATAAGTAAAGTTGGGCTCATTGCTCAGGGATTGTGAATCTGGGGCTCAAAGCCCAAAATCCATTAATAAACTGTAATTGTACTTTCTTAACTTGTTGATATACAAGTGAGTTCCTGTTATACTTGTTATTTCTAGACCTTGAAAAGAAAATATAACCTTTGTTAAATTTTAAATTAACTTTAATTTCGTAAGTTGAGACCTATTCATCCCAGCACCTTCTTTCACCTCTAACTACCACGGATAACTCCGTAACAGGAGCGAAGACAGGTTAGCTGGTAGATAAAATTGCTGCGCTGAAATAAAATTTGGTAAAATACGGTGCCTTATTCTGGAGATGGCAAAAGTAGCTTATAATAGCTTAATAAATTAGGAATAAAAGTCACTCTTAGTGGTAGTAAGTTGTTCAAGTGCTTAGGAGCGATGACAGTTATTCGTTGGAAAACGTAGCTATATTTATAATAAAATTAGCTGGTAGATGTGGTTGTAGCTTCTTGTATTAAAAGTCAAAAGGAAACTATATGAGGTTGTGTAGAGCTTGAGGTGTTATGTCTGAAATAAGAGGAGAATGAAATGTTAAGGAATAATACTAAAGGAGGAGAGAAAAAAGAAAAAGATGTGTGTGAAAATTACTTACCCCTTTGACAGTTGTGATGTTAATTTTGTGACGTGAGTTGAAGAAAATATGTAGTGTGTGTATTTCATTTATCTTTTAACTGTTGTAATGTTAAATAGTTGCCATGGTTGCATTTGAACTTCTATTTTACCTTGTTAACTATTGTAATGCTAATTAGTTGCCATGGTAGCATTTGAATGAGAAATATTTGTGCTTCTAGTGTTATACCGATGTGAGATTGGTGGGGGAGGGTGCGGAGGTGGGGGTGGGTTTGTAGGTGATAGAGGGATTTTTAAGGCTCTGTAAATTAAACTATGGAACTCAATTATATAAAAGATTTGGCAAAAATTAATGGATATAAACCAGGAACTATTAATAATTTAATAAACAAAATAAAACTCAAATTAACAACTAACCTCATCCCTGACAGACCCAAAAAATATAATTTTTTTACTTTTACTTACAACAATCCAGACATTTACCAAATTTTGAACCCCCTAAAAAACGAAAACACTTGCATAGCCTTTAGAACAAATAACACCAACCAAAAATTATTTTTCAATCACAACACTGTCAATTCAAATAATAACACGTACTCAGGTCCAGGCATTTACAGACTCTCTTGCACCCAATGTGGCGTCTCGTACATTGGACAAACTGGGCGCAGCTTTCAAACTAGATACTTAGAACATTATAATGCCTCCAAACACAACAAATTTTCAGCTATGAGCTCTCATATGGAAGAAGCAGGTCATCATTTCACTACTATAGATCAAGACCTCACTATCATTAAAAGAGTAGGTAAACGAAAATTAATGAACGAATTAGAAAACATCTATATATTTTTAGACCAATATTACAACAAAAATTCAAACCTTAACGATATTATTGAAGTTAAAAACCCATTATCCGAAATTTTACCAAAATTGTTGCAATCTATAAACTATAAACATAATAACTTAATAAACAATCTAAAATTATCTTCTTCCAAGACCCATCCCACTTTAGGAGGCACAGCTCCCTCCCCTTCCGCCCCCACGGGCCAACCACATCCAATGACACTTAAACTTGATGCCCCTCCCAACCCACCCCCACCTCCACACCCTCCTCCACCAATCTCACATCGGTATAACACTAGAAGCACAAATATTTCTCATTCAAATGCTACCATGGCAACTAATTAGCATTACATAGTTAACAAGGTAAAATAGAAGTTCAAATGCAACCATGGCAACTATTTAACATTACAACAGTTAAAAGATAAATGAAATTCACACACTACATATTTTCTTCAACTCACATCACAAAATTAACATCACAAATGTCAAAGGGGTGAGTAATTTTCATACACATCTTTTTCTTTTTTCTCTCCTCCTTTAGTATTATTCCTTAACATTTCATTCTCCTCTTATTTCAGACATAACACCTCAAGCTCTACACAACCTCATATAGTTTCCTTTTGACTTTTAATACAAGAAGCTACAACCACATCTACCAGCTAATTTTATTATAAATATAGCTACGTTTTCCGACGAATACCTGTCATCATTCCTAAGCACTTGAACAACTTACTACCACTAAGGGTGACTTTTATTCCTAATTTATTAAGCTATTATAAGCTACTTATGCCATCTCCAGAATAAGGCACCATATTTTACCAAATTTTAATTCAGCGCAGCAATTTTATGTATTATTTTTAAACTTCTAATTATCCACTTGTTATCACATTTTAAAAAACAAGACATTTGCAAAAATCTATACAAATTGTACCTCTTACTTAAGTATAAAAACAATCAGGATCCTGATCTATCTTTCTTTTAGGTTTGAGATTTTTAGGCTGATGATGCCCTCAACATGGATGAAACATGTCCCTGTATGTAATATCTTAAGAACTATATCTTAAATTTAAATAAAAAACACTTATGTATTGAACAGGTGGAACTTTTAATCTAATATTATTATTTGATTTTAAGTACATTTCAATACGGAACATAATATGAGATTTATAACATGTAACATACCACTTAGTCAAGCAACTCTTCTTCTTTCTCTCAATTCTTCCCAACCCAAACTTTGCAACATTTTTGTACGCTACTCTTTTGTCCGAAATCACCCAGAACAAATTGAGCTGCTTTTCTTTGGATTTTTCCAGTTCTTGAATCAGGTAATCCTGGTGAGGGTCCCATACACTGGAACCATACTCTAGTTGGGGTCTTACCAGAGACTTATATGCCCTCTCCTTTACATCCTTACTACAACCCCTAAATACCCTCCTAACCATGTGCAGAGATCTGTACCCTTTATTTACAATCCCATTTATGTGATTACCCCAATGAAGATCTTTCCTTATATTAACACCTAGATACTTACAATGATCTCCAAAAGGAACTTTCACCCCATCAATGCAGTAATTAAAACTGAGAGGACTTTTCCTCTTTGTGAAACTCACAACCTGACTTTTAACCCCGTTTATCAACATACCATTGCCTGCTGTCCATCTCACAACATTTTCGAGGTCATGTTGCAGTTGCTCACAATCTTGTAACTTATTTATTACTCTATAGAGAATAACATCATCCGCAAAAAGCCTTACCTCCGATTCCACTTGTTTAGTCATATCATTTATATATATAAGAAAACATAAAGGTCCAATAGTACTGTATAATCGTGGTCGCCACGACATTTACATAATTTGATTGCCCACCCGAATTAATTGTATATATATGTATCATATGTAATTTTATTCATTATTAACGTCCATCACCATCATTTATGTAATTGTACATAAGAACAAGAATAATTTTTAATTGTAATATATTAGAATATTCTGTGGTAATGTCAAAACAGGTCTTGCGCTAACAGGCTACTTGGCGTTTTGCAATAGTCCAGGAAGGTTAATTTTGGATGGTTCTTGGAAACATATGCAACAGCAAGAGGAAGCTACCTAATTTCGTTGTTGCGACTCTAAATTACCCCATATCACTTGCTCCTATCAGGGGGGCTTTTTCTGTCAAGGACAGACACTTCATCTATATATCGAGAGGGTAGTGAGGTATATCGGCTCTCATTGGAACGAGATGTCATGTGACACCAAGGGAGGAAGTGGGAATCTGAAGAGGATTTATATAGATCTACACGGCGTGGTGAAGATCATTCCTCTTCATTCTGTATTCTGCATTCTGCATCCGACTCTGCTATTTGGGTGCATCCCTTACGATGTGCTTATACTCAACATTTCTTATCGGCTCCGTGAGACTTACTCAGTTTATTTAGAAAGACAAGTTCAAATAATATAGAAGGACTGGATGTTTTCCGTTCTCTCTATTCAATTAATTCCGATGTGGAATTTCACATTGTAAGGCTGGTACTATGGTTTTGGTACTCAGCAAAATAGGGAGTGATAGATTCAGGGTGGAATCCATTCCATGAAGCAGATGACAAGGATGATGCTGTTGGAAGAGGGACGACAACGATCAACCACGGAAGCAAACTACGAGAAGATCAACTCCGGTGAGCATGAGTTATCCCTGTTATCGCAAGTCCACGAGTGTAGTATTGAATTGTAATCTCAGTCAGTAATTTTTAATTTTGATAAAAAAAAACTCGTTTTTATGTAATTTCATATTTTTTTAGAATAAAACATTTTGCTTTTTACATCGTTAGATAATTTGACTTTTTAGTAGGTTCCGTTTGTTTTTCCATGTGGTATTTAATGGTCAGTATCCTCATACCTCACGACCGGGATAGTTTCATTAAATTATGTTTATTACTTTTTATATCTAAATTCGGTTTCAAATTCAATTTAATTTCGAAGCCTGGCGCCCAGCTTGCAATTGGTTTTAATTATCTATATCAGGTGTTTGATCCGTTACAATACTGCCTTGAGGAATTCCCCTCTTAATTATTACAGGGTCAGATAAAGCTTCACCTACTTAATTCTCTGAGATCTATTTTCTAGAAATATAGCAACCCATTCAGTCACTCTTTTATCTAGTCCAATTGCACTTATTTTTGCCATATTTATGCAATGCAACATGTAATTTGTAATGTACAATGCTTGTACACTTAGGCTAAATAAAATAGTTTCTTCTTTGGGGAAAAAATGAATTTGATCACTATATATCTGATTTACCATAAATCGTTTTAATTTGTTTGTGATTGTTGATACTGAGCGTTTTGCGAGTTTTAAAAAACATTCACGTTGGCCAAAGTAACACTACATCGAGAAAACTTTGTTTCATGAGTTATTTTTATGGCGGCCGAAGTTACTCCAAAACACTGGGTAACTCTGGCCACTCTTTCGATGATCATTATTCATTACTGAATAACAATGAGAATTATGTTCATATTTAAAAATGAAGATATTTTTCAGAAAATTAGAGGGAATATTTCACATCAACTATTAATGTCACTAAAACAGAAAATATCCTATTTACCTTGGATCATACTGTAAATAATGGCTGCCGTAATTCTGTTAAATTATTAGGCCTACATGTAGATACAAGACTCACCTGGGAAATACATTCATCAGAACTCTGTAAGAGATTAACCAGGGTGTGGTATCTGTTACGGAAACTGAAAACCTGCATCAGTCGGGATATGCTACTTGCATCCTAGCATGCTTTCTTTCACTCGCATATACTGTACGGGATCAGGTTACAGGGCAATTGTCCTACATCAAACAATGTATTTATTTCGCAGAAAAAGGCAGTCTGTCTAATTGCTGGATTAGAATTTAGAGACTCCTGTAAAACTTCCTTTGTGAGCCTAAAAATTATGACAGTTCCCTGTTTATATATTCTTACAAATATTATGCATGTGAAAGAGAATCTTTGCGAATTTAAAGAAAGATCTACAGTTCACATGCACGACACAAGATACAAGAAAGATCTGGATACTCCTTACTCCAGGCTTAGTAAAAGCACAAACACCCACTGTTATCAACAGCTTAAGATGTCCAATAAGCTTCCACTACCTATTCGAACAGTAGACAATAGTGCATTTAACATTGTACTGTCACAATTTTTAAGGAAAAAGGCATTTTATAGCATAGAAGAATATCTAGAATATGGTATTTCAAAAACTGACCTGATATGGTTAGCTAAAATAATTTTTCTAATGACTTGGGCATTATGGCTAAGATATTGTATATAGATTATTTTTATTAATACTGACAATACCTAGTGAACATTTTCTGTACTTGATGGTGGAAGAATAAAAGAGGGAGAGTATTCATTATTTTGCACTTGCTCAGCTTTGTTTCTGTTTTTCTCAGTTTGTAGACCCTCCAGTATTCAGTGCCTTAATGTTACACAGAAAACTGTCATACATGCATCAAGCATTCAGTAATCTCATCAAATAAATGTATTTTGGACCATAATCTTCATACATTTTTTCACAAATTGTTATAATACTTTCACTTCATAAAATAATCACCACTATACAGGACCCGCATTTAGAGATCAAATCAACACAAAAATACATTATTCTTAACAAGTACATTTTAAGTTAAAAAGAAAAGAAGACATTTTTCCTGGAATACAGTATTATACTATTTACATTAACAATTTTCTTTTAAACACACGGCTCATCCTTAATAAATATATAATATTATCAAAATTCTACTCATAATATCTTCTGTACTTACACATAATCAACTCATATACAGTATGTGGAATCACTTCAAACAATATTGCTATAAGATTTAAATGTATATTGCTCCCCTCCACCATTTTGGTACGTAATGTGCATGACGACCTGCTGCTTCCTAACGTGAGCCCCTTTTGCCACCGCTTTTCAGAGTTGCTGAAGGGCCTTCACAGCTACCGTAGCGGTCCCAGGGCCCTCGAAGTCCCCACTGTACTTCACCCCTACAGGCAGTCCCCTACTTTGGCTGTCCAGTCTCCATAGACAAGGGGATGGAATTAATTTATTCACAAAAATTCCTTATTATATTAACTGCTCTGGTCGAATGCCCTCTAACGCTTCATTCATTTTCTCTGTTCCTGTATATTCTCTTCTTGAATATCTGTACAGATTTTGGAAAAGGATCAAACACTACCCCTGGTAAACTGTTCCATTCCTTCACGCCCTTCCCAATGAATGAAAATTTACCCCAATCGCTTCTGCTAAAATCCCGTCTAATTTTATAATTGTGATCAGCCCTGCCGATATAATTATTTTCCAACTGAATCCTCTCATTTATTTCTCCCCATGCTTCCTCTCTTGTATAGGCTCTATATAATCCTACAAGTCTATTTTCTCCCTTCTCTTACTTAAAGCTTCCCACCCGAGTTTCTGTAACATTTCTGATACACTACTGTTTCTCCTGAAATCTCCCATTACAAATCTTGCTGCTTTCCTTTACACACCATCTATTTATTTTATTAGGTATTCTTGGTGAGGATCCCAAACACTGTTTGCATATTCCAATAATGGACGAACCATACTTAAGTAACTTGTTGACAGAATATTACTTTGTAGTGGAGGATGCAGAAACACCCAGTGTCTGTTAATACAGAGTTACTTCGGGGTTACAATAACTTATAATATTTTTGTTTTGAAAGTTAAGCCTATGTTTCTTCCACAAAAATTATGTACATACTTTTGTAATGTGTATATACTAATTGACAGAAGTCTGTTTTTCAAATGACCAGCGTCTACTTTCTTACAGAGAGAGACTCTTTTCACAGCATTTTTCATAACTCTGTCAATTTCTGACTGTAATGCACAAATTTTTTGTGGATATTTTTCTTGATAGAGGGAAATATGTTAGGAGCAGGAGATGACCAATGCAGGTGAGCTAAATTAAGTTAGTGAGAAAAAACAGCTGATTGGTAGAACAAGAGGAGGAGGTTGTCAAAGTTGTGGCAAGAGTGCAACTGTGCCTGGAAAACAGCCTTATGGAAAGCCAAGAAACGTGCACTGGTACAGGCAGGAAACTCATCATAGGGACGCATGATGATGATGATGATGATGATGATGATGATGATTTATTTTAAGAATACCTAGGGCTATTAAATCTCAAATGGACTACTGATTTGTAAAGGAAGTTCAATAAGATTTGTCTGCTGTTCAGTGCTCAACTTCTCCATGATTGTCATTTAGAACAGTGAAAAAAAATAAAAAGAAGATTACTGTAAAAGTAAAAAATTATCAGGTCTTTCAATACTACTTAACTTTTGCGCCACCCTGTGAATGTTTAAGTTTAAGCCTGGCCTCAAATCAACGCCCGCCACCATTTCAGTTCACATTCGAGCCGGTTGGCGCACTGGTCCTCCAGTCTGGGAAGATCACTACGACTTGAAAATAGTATGTGCATTGCCTGGCTGTAGCTGTTGCAGCGGTGATGAGAGATAAAGCACAATGCTGGTAAATTTACTGAGGCTTAGAGTGTTATCACCGTGGTAAGCAGCGAGAAAGGTGCCGTGTAGTGTTACAAGAGAGCTGAGTCACGTCTCATCTCCTCCAAACTTTACTGTTTCTCAAATGCTCCCATCAGATTGCCACAATGTCAACAGGGGAATCGATCAGTCACCACTGATCGGTATTTAGCGCAGTCGCCCAGGTGCCAGATTCCCTCTTCCTATTTGTCCTCTTCAATTCCAACTTCATCTTTCCTACTTTTAAAAATGCTACTTAAACTCATTCGTCTTCTAATGTCATTCCACGCCAACTCTCCACTGACAGCTCGGAACATACCACTTATATCTCAAATATTATTACAATATTTTTAAGTCCACCTGTTCAATACAATACAGTGGACTTAAAAATATTGTAATAATATTTGAGACATACGTCAACTTCAATACGGAACCAAAATGAGAATAGTTACTTGTAACATACCACTTAGTCGAGCAGCTCATCTCCTTACTCCCAAGTCTTTCCAGCCCAAACTTTGCAACATTTTTGTAACACTACTTGGAAATCACTTGCTATAATGGGCAGCTGCTTGACCCGACTCACTGATACGCGACGGGTTGTTGAATTCACTCGCTACAACCGACGATTTTCTTGCACCTCCTTTTCTTAATGTTGTTTGTTCTGGCCGACCAGATCATTGTACCTTCACATTTCCAACTTACAATATATCACTGACTTTCATAAGGTTAGAAATATGCTCCACGTTGCAGTGTGCGGAGCAGCACCCGATAAAACATGTCTACAGTATTTATCTGCTGAATGAAAGACGGGTTATGTTATCGGCGTTGCTTTGTGAGCAAACAATGAAGTGTTGATTATTTATTGCACTAGCCTCAATTGTTTTTTCCCGTGCAACCTGGAAAACGCATTGCTGGATGTGGGCCAATGTTTTCCTGCTCTTGTAGCGCTTATTGTTGTACCTTTAATTGTTCTCCTTTCAATTACAAATCTTTGTAGGATCTTTCTGCGATTGTCTTAATAAGATTTCTGGAGTAAACATGTCATTACACTGTTGCTTTCGTAGAAGATGGTCGCAGCATGCATTACGTTGCAGAAGTGTTGAGGACTACACCTCCCATGATTTCCAGAACCGTAGAAAGATGCAGGGAAACTGGAAGCTTTGCAAGGAGAACAGGATCAGGCCCGAGAAGAGCAACATCGGAGAGAGATGACCGTCACACCATCGGCATTGAAGCACTCCACCAAGTTTGAGGGGTGAGAGAACCATGCTTAAAGTAAATACAAAATTTTTTAATATTCCACCTACTCAATACTAAAAAATCATGTGATGTTTTTACAAAAACATTACAATGACATTAAAAGGTACTAGTTTCGGTCCACTGTGGACCATCATCAGCCTAGCCAAATTACAACAGTAAAAGACATAGTGATAAAAATAGTATGGAGAAATGAGGGGATCTAAAAGGATGGGATGGTGGTGGAATGACAGATAAAAGTGAAAAAACCGTATTTGCGAATAATGATAAAAGTAACAGAAGTGTTCACAATGACAAGTAAAATCTTGTGAAGTCACAGTAAAAACTCTTGATGAGATAGTCAGGTTGGCAGTTGCTCCTCTGTTGCACGATTGACATATATAACTACGTATATGCTTCTAGAAAGTTGTAGATGTAAGTTCCACTTTTGCGTAGAGGGAAGAATTGTCCAATGAGACTAGCACCAGATTAAAATTGACAAAGTTGAACCTGTTCTATGGTGGAATTAAAGGCTTTCTGTGTTGAACAGAAGTCTCAGATCAATCGGGACCCCAATGAACCTGGGGAAAGAAGATAGTATTAACGCGGGTAATCGAATGGAGAACAAGCGAGGATATATATATTTTCCGGTGCCTCGCTTGTTCTCCATTCGATTACCCGCGTTAATACTATCTTCTTTCCCCAGGTTCATTGGGGTCCCGATTGATCTGAGACTTCTGTTCAACACAGAAAGCCTTTAATTCCACCATAGAACAGGTTCAACTTTGTCAATTTTAATCTGGTGCTAGTCTCATTGGACAATTCTTCCCTCTACGCAAAAGTGGAACTTACATCTACAACTTTCTAGAAGCATATACGTAGTTATATATGTCAATCGTGCAACAGAGGAGCAACTGCCAACCTGACTATCTCATCAAGAGTTTTTACTGTGACTTCACAAGATTTTACTTGTCATTGTGAACACTTCTGTTACTTTTATCATTATTCGCAAATACGGTTTTTTCACTTTTATCTGTCATTCCACCACCATCCCATCCTTTTAGATCTTCTCATTTCTCCATACTATTTTTATCACTATGTCTTTTACTGTTGTAATTTGGCTAGGCTGATGATGGTCCACAGTGGACCGAAACTAGTACCTTTTAATGTCATTGTAATGTTTTTGTAAAAACATCACATGATTTTTTAGTATTGAGTAGGTGGAATATTAAAAAATTTTGTATTTACTTTAAGCATAGTCTCAACTCAATACGGAACCTAACAATGAAGTTTATTACTTTTAGTGAGAGAACCATTCGAAGAAGAATGGAAGAGGTCAATCTTAAGTCCAAAAGACCTGTTACAGGTTTAGAACTCACCAGGGAGCATCGCACAGCTCGACTACATCTTGGCTGGACATTACAACAATGGGATCAAGTGTTGTTCACCGATAAGTCGCGATCGCCTGACAGAAGAGAGGGGAAAGGTACGGAATGTGGAGCATGTTGTGCCTTTCGCTCCAGTTACTGGTTATAAGTTTACACTAATGCACGAGTTCTCGGATGAAACAGGCCTTGGCCTGCTCGAAGCACTCGTTTGAATCCTATTGAGCACGTCTGGGACCAGCTGGGGAGAAGAGCCCATCAGCACTATCCAGAGACCCTATAGGACCTACGGAACGCCCTCCTGGAAGAATGCGAGATGATTACCGCATTAATCATGGGCATGACTGAAAAATTGAAATGCCGTCATTGGTGCAAGAGGTGGCACAACACGCTTTTGAAGATGCGAACAGAGATCCCCGAGATCATGTCCGAGGTCTGTGAAGCGAAAGTGTGAAGTGTATAATATCAAAACAGAAGTGCTTACTCAATATTTCCTTGAAATGTGCATCTCTGGCTTAATTTGTTCAATTTGTTTATGATCGTCGTTTTATTTTCATCATTAGACACTCAGATGGGACCGTACCACAAAGATAGTGGATTAGTGTCAAACTTAAAATAAATTTCAGTTTTGAAAGAAATTGAAGTGTTGCGTTTTTCGTGCCACTCAGTGTAATTGGGGCTCTAGGTGGTCGAGATGAGCCCAGCACTCTGTGGTCCAGAGAAACACAAGGCATAATGTGCTACAGAACATGACCTTCACTGACCACACTTGACACTCACGCAGATGCCTCCAAGGTTCATAATATGCAGATATGTTTTCATCGTTGTTATCTTCAGTGTTTTTAATGACAATATTTAGATGGTCTTTAGTTTCAGTTTAGGATTAATAATATCACCTACTTTCATATTCATCCGTTTCAGAACTTTCTGAAGCAATCTACTCCTCTGTGTAGTTTACAACATTGCGCTCGTAACTTGGCTTCGTAGTATGTACGGGTGTTCACGTGCTGTTGATGGGAGTTACCGTACCACTAACACAAACATTCAGGGCATTGCTTACTTAGCACTGAACAAACGACAACAGCACAACTAGGTTTATTTTGTACACTTACACATTTAGATTACTGTCTTGAGTACCAGTCGTACTTACAACTTGGTTAATCAAACATCTTCACTCATACAACACTTGTCATGTCTTTAAATATTGCTGTTCCTATTGAAAAACAAATAAGTGAAATACCGTATGGCTTTTAGTGCCGGGAGTGTCCGAGGACGAGTTCGGTTCGCCAGATGCAGGTCTTTTGATTTGATGCCCACACGTGACCTACGCGTCGTGACGAGGATGAAACGATGATGAAGACAACACATACGCCCAGCACCCGAGCCACCGAAATAAACCAATAAAGGTTAAAATTCCCGACCCTGCCGGGAATCAAACCTGCGACCCCTGTAACAAAGGCCAGCGCGCTAGCCATGGAGCCGGACACTGACAGACCATCACTGGCTTATTCCTTGAAGTAAACAAATTCCAAATATTGTTCAGAATTCTTACAACTTAAAAAGAAAAGGATATGCAAAGAAACTGAAGCTGTCATTTTTCTCCTAATAAAAGTGATGTCATACAGTCAGCAAATACCTGAGCTCTATTTCACAAACATTGAATCCAAATCAAGGATACAGAAAGGAAGAACCTAGATTCTTGTGATTTTGGAAGCAGATCTGAAACTCTGTGCTGTCTGTGATAATGAGGTAATTCTTCACTGCTCTTTGCTGGAGAGATTTAAACCAAATTTTGATTGAATTTGAAAGTTACTTAAACCAAAAGCAAACCTGCCAAATTATGTGCACAGAAAGGAGCTTTAAACTTTTTCTCCAGTAATGGTAAAACTTGAGGCAGGACATCCTCTTCAAAGTTAAAATTCAGGCCATTACTACCTTTCTCTACAGAGTACACACAAAGTCTGAATACTCCTGACATGATATTACATCTTACATCTTAGGAATCTAAAACATCGGTATGTGCCCCTGAATACACCGCCATGAGCTTCCTCTCCTGTTCCTCGACGTAACCCCAGAGTGCATCATCAGGTGTTGTTCCTCGGTGACCATGGAGGAGGAGCTGTGTTCAGATGTTGTCAAACAGCCGGCGCTAAGCCAGTCATTAATCATCTGGAGGTAACTATTCTCATTAACAGAACGATCAAACAAATAGGGGCCAAAGAGATGCAGCAAGTTCAAGTCTTCCACTTCTCAGCACATCGCGAACACTGCCCTTTCAGATTATATCATCATCTTTGTCCCTGGCTGCTTTCACAAACCGTGCAAGAAAATCGTACCTCACTTGCCACTAATTTTACGCTCATAAATCCACACAGCGGCCAGCAAACGTTCCTCGGTCGTATAATTACTTGTATCGGCCATTCTTTCAATACTGCTGTCAACAATCGAAGTCGATAACAATGGGTATCTGACAATAAAAATAAATAACGAGTAGGGGTATACGGACTTTGTGGGCACTCTGTATTACAATGTGGGCCTGCCGTAAACATCGGGTAGCAAGTCCTTAGTCCAGATAATGCTGCCTGTTAGAATACAATTCAATGTCAAGAGTCTTATGTAATCTAATAATACTGGACAATAATTATCATTCTTCTCATTTCTTGCAATGAGGCTGCTTACACAGCTACTTGACTGCACTACAGGATTGAATCTTGGCACAGGTGCTTCACATCTAACCCTTTTAGGACTGGCCATGTTTAATAAGAGTGCACTCAAAAAGACCAAACCATAAGTTCTCCTTTCATCAGCTTCTAACCAAAATCATAATATGAATTTTATACAGCATGTTGACAAAACTATCCTTTTTTCAAATAAAATTAAATGAAGGAGAGATTGTGAATAAGAGGAATATTAAACACATTTGTCACGTGGTTCATGCAGCAATTTGCAATATATCGTCAGTCTTCTTTATGAAGGTGGGTAGGTCCTTTAAGTGTAGTGGTCACATGTTATTTCTCTGACAAAACGGGTTTTACCGTTCATAATAGAATTGATGAAACCTTCCAAAAAGTGTTATTTTTAAAGTTTAATTTAATCTGTATAGGATTTTCCACTATGAATATAAGGTTCGTGTGCTTAGTGGTTCTTGAAGAAATGCAAACCCCTATTGAGGAACATTTTTGAGGTTGTACAGGAAGTTGAACTATTGCGGTCTACAAGGAAAATAGAAACAAGGCAATGATGCACTTCCAGGCATCCTAGAAACACAAACCTTTGTGTCAGAGAAATTATCAAAAGTGCGGCTTGGAAGCAGAATTCCGTAAGTATGGAAACATGAGAATTGTTTCATCCAGCAAGGAACTTTTTTCCCCAAAGGTCTAATATACAGGATGTATAAAAAGGCGACCAACAAACTTATAGGTGTTTTTATATTGACCTTTCTTGTGTGTGTAGAAGATACAGTTTTTCTGCTAGGTGACTATACATTTGTCAGTATCTCTGATAATAATTTCTGTGTTAAGAATCATCTCTGTCGAAAGTTTGATTGAACCAATTACCTCTGCAGAAAAATAGCATAATCCAGTGCACATGTGTTAAGGAAGTATTACCAGAGCTGTTGCAAGATATGCCATTGGCGACAAGGCAACAAATGTGGTTCCAGCGTGATGGGGCAACGGCACACATTGGAATTCCAGTGAGCAATCATTTAAATGGAACATTTCGAGAGGGAAGGTCCTGCTGCTGTGTGGCCTCCTTAATCACCGGATTTATCTACTTTAGACCTTCTTCTTGCAGGCTCTAGTGTAGGAGACTCCTGTTGATACTGAAGAGACTGCCATTGCAGAAGCTGGGGGAATTCTCAATCCTTTGTTCAGCAACGTGAGCTTTGTGTGTGGGTGAATGGTTTCATGGCACTGTACTGCATATGTATTGTAGTAAAGTTATCCTCATGAAGAAAGTCTTACAGGGCAAAATGGCATTGTTGTTTGTTTTTGTGACCTATAGAACCTCTGTAAGTTTGTTGGTTACACTGTATGTAAGTCACGAGTACTTTAACAACAAAACATGTGTATTGACACTTAAAGTAATACAAATGTTAAATGAAAAGCAAGAAAATAACATAGATACATATCTTACTGAATTTATTTTGGTCCGGGTTCACCTGTTGATTAATATTATCATGTAACACAATTACAACTCACTGGATAGCAAAGCTTGTGGGTAATAAAACAGCCACCTCCTTCCGCCCGGCATTTTCTCAATTACTTGAGGTCGACACTAGTTGTGGATTTTGTCTAGTTTTATGGTGGGATGCCCTTCCTGACACCAAACCTACATGCAGCAACATAGTCACTATTAGATGATATGGATATAGATTCCCTTGGGAAGCTGAATTCCACCTGATAGCCTGGCAAAGTCTCTCACTGCCTGTGCCCTCTGCAGTATGCACTAGCCATGTGATGAGCACATTGGGGCCAATAACGGACCCATTATGTTGGTATTGCGTGATGTGTATACAAAGGGGAGCGTATTAAGACAAGCGACCGGATGCAACTAAAATCCCTGGCGCAACTGGGAACTGAAACCAGGACCCTTGAATAGAAGGCTGTTACACTGCCCATTCATCCAAGTTATCAGACAAGTAAATAAAATGAACCTCTTGTACACCGAAGACAGAAAGAAAAGATAAACACGAACATAAGTACCAATACATGTGCTTTTCCCCCAAGCACATAATAATAATAATAATAATGTGGCACACACTGTGGTTAGGCTGCAGCTGCAAACTGTGTCAATCATTTGGACTTTTTTGCGGCTGGATGCCCTTCATGATGCCAATCCTATACTGAAGAATATGTACAATATTTACTATTGTGTGTCTCTGCAGTGTTGTGGGTTGTGTTGGCACAAACACAAACACCAGTGCCTGGTCTGAGGAATTAACTAGACGCGATTAAAATCGTCGACCCGATCGCCAATCGAATCCAGGATCCTCTGAACCGAAAGCCTTGATGCAGCTGCAGCCCATTGAGCCAAGAAATCGAACAACGACGATAAATAATAATAATAATAATAATAATAATAATAATAATAATAATAATAATAATAATAATAATCCATGCACAGAAAAGAAAAAGTCCTACACAAACTAAATTACATTTAGAAAATCACGTTTTCAAAAGCAATCTGCAATTTCCTATAACCACTATAGGAATTTTTATTTCAATTTGCTTTACGTCCTACAGACACAGATAAAGGGCTAGGAGTGGGAAGGAAGCGGCCGTGACCTTGCATGTTGAGAGTCTCGCTCGGTACTGGTCTAGTCCACTTCTGGGCGATAATGGTAGTGACCTTTCGAAATGTTCCAAGCCTCTATCACCCAGCCCCACCGTTGGCAGTCCTCGAAATACTTTTCCGCGGTTTCCTATTTTCACACAGGCAGCACCTTAATTAAGGTCACGGCCGCTTCCTTCACACTCATAGCCCTTTCCTATACCACCATCCTCGCCAGAGGACATATGTGTGTCGGTGCGACGTACAAGCAATTGCAAAAATTAAATAAATAAATAAATAAATAAATAAATAAATAAAGCAGTCTCTATCCTTGAAAGTGCCATCTTGAAAAGAGAACAAGAAAACAGTTGAATGAATCATTAACTTTGCCGTAATGTCTTTAATGTATTATACACGTTCCTAATGGGGGCAGAGAAAGGTTTTGTTCGCTTGAACATCTGCGACTGTCGTTTGACCCTACAACCTTGACTGTAGGCGCGTTAACAAGAGATGTTGACGACCTCATGGGAAGACCATAGCGCTGGGAACCTGTGCAAAACTTTATTATTATTATTATTATTATTATTATTATTATTATTATTATTATTATTATTATTATTATTATTATTCGGATCGCTTCCCTCGTACGGTATCCTCAACTTTTTTTTTAATAGTTGGCTTTATTTCGCACCGACACAGATATGACTTATGGCGACGATGGGATAGGAAAGGGCTAGGAGTGGCAAGGAAGTCGACAGTCAGGTGCGCGCCCCCATCCTCAACATACACAGGCCACCCGCATCACACACGATCGTACTGTACCATACTACGATAGTACATAGCAAAACAATACGTGTTATTACATAACCATAGTTCGCAAATTGATAATTGAGGCACTTTTTGTTGTGTCAGTGAATTGCGGCCTCTTAAGGGATTCTGTTTCAATTGTCGGACTTTCTGTGCTATCGTTATGGTCTCTTCTACCATCCCTAGGAGTTTGTACATGAACCAGTAGACTGATAGATGTCATCAAGCTCAGTTAAAAAGAAAACTCCCAGAACAATAATGTTAACGTACAACCAACCAGTCGGATACACACGTCTACATAAAATACGACAGTATTCACACTTTATTCTAGCATTTGGTTGTCAGAATCGTGATTTTAAAGCACATTGGTGAATCACATTCAGTACGGTACCAGTAATTACTCGATTCTTCAGGTTTATATTCGCAAACTGTATTGGTGCGTTCGTACATCTAGAACAGCCATTCGATAATGTTGATTGGACCAAGTTATTTGAGATTCTGAAGGTCAGCAGAATTGTCTACAATATCTATAAAAATCATTCTTCAGTGATAAAAATCGAGGGCTTTGAAAAAGAAGCAGCAATCTGGAAAGGAGTGAGGCAGTCTCTCCTTTTCAACAGGCAGTATCAAAGAGGAATCTGGAAAGAAAATCACAGTCCAACGAGAGGAAATCAAAACCCTGAGATTTCCCGATGATGATATTTTCTCTGAGACTGCAGAAGATCTCGAGAAGCTGCTGAATGGCATGGACGAAGTCTTGAGTAAGGTGTACAAGATGAAAACAAACGTAATGCAGCGCAGTGCACAGACTTGGGAGAGGTAACTAGGCTTTACGGTCACCACTTCTTATTATACAATGACGATCTAAATGGTATATTAATTATCTCCAAAAGAATAGCAGTAGCCGATTGGGAATTACAAGTGCGTAGATTTTTGAGATTTTGATTCAATACCAGTACTATACAATAAAACTTTCACCAAAGGAAAAGTATTACAGGTGTATTACAATTAAATAGAAGCAGGGCGTGATAAAAATAATTTAGTATTTGACTAGACACTAACAGACTGACGAATGCGCGCGACAACCTCAGTGTTCATGACCTTGGCAAAAATAAAATATCCCCTGCTCACAGCACATACAAATACCCCTTTATCAGCACCATCACCATCCACAACACCATTACAACCACCTCCTCCAATACCCAATGAAACTACTACCACTGCCGAGAATAGAACCCGTGCCAAACGAAACAACCCTCGCCCACATACTTCACTTATATTCATGTGTTACAACTGCCTACGGCTAAACCATTCAGCAGCAGATGCAACAGATGTGGTAATCATCACCATCACTCTGTCTGCCCTGTTCCCAAAGATCAACACAAAAGCGCCAACACGCTGCATCATATCCCGGTTGTCCATTCATCAAAAAAGCTATCAAAGCCCACTATATTGCAAGCAAGCCCCTCCGACCTCCACAACAAATCCCGTCGCTGTTAGCGTTCAACCTCACCCCTCCTGCAGCACAAACCATCCCCACCATTGAACTACTCAAAACCCTTCTCACATTGGTAACCAGCTAAACTTAACCCCCCCCCCCCCAACACCAATTGAAGCATCCCTCATCGTTAGCACCCTCCCTGCCGAAGTCTCATACTAAGTCACCACCATATTTCAATTGCTCCACTATCGTCTCTCCTTACCCTCCGAAATACTGGAATTTTTACCAAAAACTTACCAAGCAGTCTACGCCCAAAAGGACTCCATGTAAAAATTGAGATAAAGGACCCAATGAGGTCCACCGCTGCTGCGAGGCTGTCCACTACTTGCTGTCGGTTAGGCGCGACGAACGATCTTTTGTGCGTATTTCCGTTAAAAATTGTGTTAATAATTAAAGAAAATAAGGCAAGGAATTAGCTTGTAGACGGTTTGTACAAATTACTGTTTTTAATAATTTCTAGTTCCAGCCGGCTAAAATGTAATGTTTTCTCTACAAAGTGGGGACCTGGTAGTGTGATGGTGCGGTATTCCGACATCAAGGGCAGGACACAGCTAAGGTCTACAGACAAGAGAAACAGGCTCAGCACCGCTGTCTCTGCCTTAGACGCGGAGGCGAGGGTCTCGCCTTCGACGCCTTACAGTGCCTCATTCTCACTTTTTAATCTATTTACTCTTTAGTGGGAACAAAATAGTGGGGTCCACCTATTCAATACAATACAATGTTATAAGATGAATTATATTATTAATGGGACCGGTTTCGATGATGGTGTTCTTTTATTCTTTGTCCATGCTGACTAGGAACTACCCAAACAAACTCATTGTAGCTTGACAAATCTTTGCCTGTTCTGTTATTTTTATCAACACTCCTGCAGTTATGATAAGATCTGTGTTCACTGTCGACAGCTCATCAACTTTAAATGGTGTGAGAAATGCGTGAATTTTGACGTTTTGTTCATTATTTCCCAAAAAGGCACACCGGTACGGAGTGCTCACATTTCCAACTCCACATGGACGAAACAAAGTAAACCCGACGACTCTCTCTGAAAATCAGGGTGGCTGCTATTGTACACATTCTCATACGAAATCAACCGCTTAGAATCGTTCAAATTCTTGAACAGTATGTCTTTATTTTTGACACAGGTCAACCTCCCAAATTGGAGCGAAATTGGTGGCCTTCCCTTAGCTGAGGAATGTCAAAAATTCAACGCGTGTCCACAATGAATGATCGGGCGCTTGTCTGCGGTGATAAGAATCGAGACTTTTGGAAAAGAAGCAGCAATCCAGAAAGGAGTAAACAAGGTTGTGGTTTTCCCCGCCTACTTGTCAATGTTTATATAGAACAGGCAGTCAAGGAAATCAAAGGGGAATTTGGGAGAGAAAATCAAAACCCTGGATTTGCTGATGATATTGTTATTTTATCTGTGACTGGAGAAGATGTGGAGAAATTGCTGAATGGTATGGACAGAGTCTTGGGCAAGGAATACCAGACGAAAATAAATAAGTCCAAAACAAAAGTAATGGAGTGCGGTCGAACAAAGTCAGGTGATGCAGGAAATATTAGATTACGAAATGAAGTCTTAAAGGAAGTAGATGAATATTGTTACTTGGGTAGTAAAATAACTATCGTTGGCAGAAGTAAGAAAGACATGAGTGCAGACTAGCACAAGCAAGGAAAGAAATTTGCTGACTTCGAACCTGATATAGGAATTGGAATGTTGTTTTTGAAGACTTTCGTCTGGAGCTTGGGATTGTATGGAAGCGAAACTTGGACCATAACTAGCTCAGAAAGAAAGAGAATAGAAGCCTTTGAAATGTGGTGTTACAGGAGAATGCTGAAGGTGAAATGACAAATCGAAGCACGAATGAAGAGATACTGAATAGAATTAGTGAGAGGACATTGATTTGGCTAAATTTGACGAGAAGAAGAGATAGAGTGATAGGACACATCTTAAGACACCCAGGACTTGTTCAGTTGGTTTTTGAAGGAAGTGTAGGTGGTAAGAACGGTAGCGGTAGACCAAGGTATGAATATAACAAGGAGATTAGACCAGACGTAGGATGAGCAGTTACGTAGAGATTAAAAGGTTAGCACAGGGTAGGGTGGTACGGAAAGCTGCATCAAACCTGTCTATGGACTGATGACTCAAACAACAACACAAGCGTTGTTCACGAACTGCATACATGATGGTACGTTGTAAGCGAGGGTAGGGGATTGCGTCCCAAACGTCATCGCAGTGCAGGTCTTGTAAGGCACACCCTCCGATGAAGGTGGGCGACATCTGCCATGTAACTGCGTGTTGGAGGTGTGTGAGTTGCTGGGATGCTGGGGACAGAACAAACACCCAGCCCCCGTGCCACTGCAATTAACCAATGAACGTTAAAATCCTCGACCCGGCCGGGAGTCGAACCCGAGACCCTCTGAACTGAAGGCCAGTACGCTGACAACGAGTCGGACCTCATATGGAGACGTTACGCCTTGATGAGACTCCTAGGTGCTCTTCGACTCGAGTAGGCTCCGGGTTTCACCCCCATCACATATGAAGCCATTCATTTCCTCTGATAAGGTCTACGTCAGGAAGGGCATCTGGTCATAAAAGCCCCATCTCACCTCATACCCGACACCGTGTAGAGAAGCGGAACAAGGGTTGGACAAACAATTTTTATTATTATTATTATTATTATTATTATTATTATTATTATTATTATTATTATTATTATTATTATTATTATTGGTTTTACATTTCACTACTAAGCACTTTTACAGGTGCTGAGATGCCTGAATATTTTCCCTGCAGCATCTTCTTATGTGCCAGTAAATCTACCGTACTTGAACATCTTCCAATACCAAGGAACTGAGCTCAGAAAATGGACGAAAAAGACGAAGTCTACAAATCAATCCAGAGAAATTCCAGGGTCTGTACGGTAATAGCCGACATTTTGCATGCAGAGTTACGAGTTAGAGACGCCGGAACGTCTACCTTGAAGCGAATAGTGAACAATTTCAGGATGTCTTTGCAAAAGTAAGCAATGTGTAGGCCTAATTTATTTTCTCTTGCCGTTTACTGATAGGACCTATTCAGCTTGTGGAAAGTGTGTTTTCTTCTTACAAATCAATACCCAAACACTTTAAAGTCCGGACTACATCTTTCATATTTTGACTCAGATCAAAGCAAGTTGAACAATCTGATCGACACGTGAAACAGACGTTTCTGATAGAACAAATAAATATCGTTAAGCGTTTGTTAAATATAATACGAAAGTAAACAGCAGCCATGGCCACTCCTATCCCCTCGTCCCCTATCTCCGACGTAAACGAAACTGTAACGATTAGCAGGCAGAGTGCCCGGCCGAACCTTGGAGGATACAGACATCATTTTGAAAACCCTTGAATTTACTTCCAGATAGGGGCGAGTTTCACTACTGTCCCATCCCTGCGCAATGGTCACTTCAAGTTTTAACGTACGATTTTAAAATAACACTGAAAACTTGAATGTTAATTATAGTTTCTGTATTCAGCAAAATTCAAGAAACTATTTTTTTTGTTCATTCCCACTGCTCAAGGGGAAAGAGTAGAGAAGTAAGAGCAACACCAAACGAAGTCACGGGTTGAAGCTGGGCTCCCTACATACACTGTCCCCAGCCCACCACTTATTTATATTCTTGTAACTCTTAGCGGTCGAGTTCGAATGTAGGAGTTCACACAGTTTACACAAAGACTGGGGTTGAGGAACTTGAACCTTAGAAACTTTATAATGCTTTTTCCACCAAAAATATTTCGCGTACTCTTTAGGATTTTGATCGAGGTACTTGAGATAGTTGGCAAGTTCTTTGGGGCTCTTGTAGTCCAGAGCGCTGATGTAAGACATGGGAGGAGCAATCGCTTCATAGTCAGCATCACCATACACTATTGGCACCACACTGTATTTCAAAATGTTAAAGAACTTCTCGGTCACGTAGTCCTTGCACAGAGAGTTTTCGAACGATATGTAAAATTTGTATGTTTCATTTAGCATTTTATAAAATCCCTTTAGGTCACTTTTCGGCCAGTGTTTGCTGCTACAATCACCGAACTGGTCTACGGCGACATCCGCCGACAACAACTTAACGTACTCCTCCCTCTTGCTGTGAGTATCACAGTGAGACACGAGCCATGCTATGAGGCGAGATTTCTTGTTTACAATGTCGTAATAGTCGCCCACTTGATTGTCCGGTGTCAGCCAGGACTGCGGGCTAACAGCGGAGTACAAATTACTGGAATTTTTTGGAAGAACTCGTCCATACGGCGAAGGAATGTCTGAATCTAAACGGTACGTCCATGTCCAATTAAAAATGTCTCCCCACGCGGTCAGATCACTGTCGGAATAAATTGGTGATTCGAAAACTAGATACACGTACCTTTGGTGTGCAGTTCTACTAGCGGGCAGAAGTTCTTTTCCCCAAACCCAGACCGTGGACGGATGTTTTAAGTGATAAACATGAAATACTACCGCGTCAAATCCTTCCACTGACATTAACGTCTTTGATTCTGTGATATAACACGTATTTACTGAACAGTTCATGTCGATAAATACATCCTGGCCCTCACGACCAGCAAGACCATAATATGGGTAATCATAATATTTGTTCCAAAACAAAATATATTTGAGATCGTCTCGTATTTGCCTGAGATCGTCTCGTGTTTGCCTGTTGTTTAAGTATGGTATCTTTACAACATCGAGCACTATCATGAGGCAAATTGCAATAAAGAAGAATATGAACACGAATACGCCGAAGCGCCGCTGTACGGTGCCCGAGGTGCTCCTCTTTCTAGCTGTCATCTCAGTATCACTATGTGGCACTGTAGTCTACTGCTTCCCACCTGTCATCTCAGTATCACTATGTGGCACTGTAGTCTACTGCTTCCCACCTGTCATCTCAGTATCACTATGTGGCACTGTAGTCTACTGCTTCCCACCTGTCATCTCAGTATCACTATGTGGCACTGTAGTGTAACACAGTCAGCGGACAGGGAAGACACATTGTGTATATTAAAAAATCGCACTCACGCACAAGTTAGCTCCTGCACTACAACACTCAGACCACGTTATGAACTTGTTTGCGGCCCGGCCCGAGGAAGGCTCAAGGCAGACTGGTTCAGGTCGCTCTCTCTGTGGCACTGCTTGGCCAAGCCCACTCCTCCCATCCAACCACTCACAACAGGAGACGTTCTGCAGTCCAATTGATTACGCTACGTGTTGTTTCGGCCTTGAAAACAGTAAGTGCCTTACTCCTTGTTATTTGTTTCAGCTTCGTGAGCGCCGTGGATGAAGTGAGGGGCAGCCTGGAAGGACGTGGGTTCGATTCCCCCTTGGGAAGTGGTAGTATTTGAGAAAGAAGATTTCCACTTCCGGAGATGCATATAGTCGTGAGGTTCACTCCTTAATTCCTGGGAGGCAAAGAGCTAACCACTTTGCCGAGCAGCAGCATCCGTTAGTCTCAATGCAACGAGTGAGTTTCTAGGATTTCCCGATCGATTTGGTCTCTAAATCCTATTTGATTGACGCTGTTAGAGCGTGCGACTTTTGATAAGATATTTTGGTGGAATTTTTTGTAGGTGGGTAATTTGTGTTGGAGTTCGTGTTTAAAAAAGGAGACACTTTTCAGGGTGTTAATGTTTATAGCTGTATTTGAATGAGAAGTGGGTATATTGCCAATCAGGGAGAAGTGAGGTTTAGTTAATAAGTGTTTTCGGGTGTTTAAGGGAATAGAGGACTGGACTTTACTGTCTTACTGGCATGTTGTCCGGCTCCATGGCTAAATGGTTAGCGTGCTGGCCTTTGGTCACAGGGGCCCCGGGTTCGATTCCCGGCAGGGTCGGGAATTTGAACCTTAATTGGTTAATTTCGCTGGCACGGGGGCTGGGTATATTTGTCCTCTTCATCATCACGACGCGGACACTAAAAGCCATACGCCATGTTGTTGACCAGGATGCATTGGTCTTTATTTATTGCTTTATAGTTGGTATTCTGTGTTGTGGATACGAAAAGGAGCTTTTTTAATGTTTCCAAGGATTTCATTTTGAAATTTTTGCATTTTTAAAATTACACGGTCTTTAGCTGTTGCCCATACTGTGGATACAGAGAGGAGCTTGCTTTTGAGAGAATACTGCTCTGGCAGATGGAGGTTTTAAATTGTCGAGTGTGGAGCTTCGTTTGACCAGTTTATTGGTTGATTTTCATACCGGTAGCTTAGGGATGTTTTGGGTTCTTCTAGTGAAATAAACTACGGTAGGTTTTAATTTAACTCGCCACATTTTACACCATATTTCTATACGATTGAGCCAACGGCTGTAGCCGTGTTGAAACACCGGATCGCGTGAGATCTCCGAAGTTAAGCAACATTGGGCGTGGTCAAGATTTGGATGGGTTGCCACGCGCTGTTGGTGGGGTGTAAGGGAACTGGCCACCCTACCGTACGTAAACTCCGGTTCAGGCACGCCTCTGCGGAGGTTCGGACCTGGCACGGAGGATTGTAGAGGGCGGTATAGCACAGCAGCTGTATGTGAACGTTTCCATAGTGATCCTCTTAAGTAATGGAGTTAACTAAACTTGTTGGACAGTGGAGTGTTGAGGTCGTACAGATTCATTCATTTTTGTGTCAAAAAGTAGTCTGCTGTAGATAAGTCTCTCAAAAATTTTACCAACGTCATCTAATAACCTGATGGGTCTATAAACCACTGGGGTCAGTTTTGTCTTTTGCAGGTATATTTATTGGTATAATTTTGGCAATTTTCCTTTTAGCAAGGAAGTAGTTTAGATAGAGGGCTGTGTTATAATGGGTTAATGCTAATGGAGTAAGATTGTCAATGCCATCAGGGCCAAGAGCTTTGTTTTTGGGTAAATGTTTGATGATTTCTGCCACAGTAACTTGTCGAGGGGTAGATTCAAATTGTTGCGGGTGTTGTAGCATTTGTTGGATATCATGTTCAATAGCTGCCGTGAATTCAGTGTACTATGGGGTTTCATTAGGGGTAAACAGACTGTGAAAGGTTTCAGAAATAAGGTCACCTTTTTTCTTATCAGTATAGCTGTTACATAGTGTGGGATTCTTCTTAGGGCCTTACACATTCTCCAGATGTTGTTATCTTTACTGGAGAGGGTAGTGAAAGTTTTATTCCATTCCTCATTTCTGTAGTCTAAGATTTCATTTGAGCTCCTTTTAGTAAGAAAATTGTATGTTTTCTTGTGTTGTGGGTCTCTAGTTCGCTGCCATCTTTTACGGGCGATACTTTTGAGTTTGAGTAAAAATAGATTCTGTCGGGGAGGTCTGAGGTGGTAGGTTTGATAGAGGAACGTACAGAAGGAGGTTCTTGGGAGGTGATGATTGACAATATCGGAATGATCCGAGCCCGTGGCGGGACATATGTAGGTTCTATATGGCTGTGTTATTGCCGGCCTGGAGGTCACTCGCTATTCCATTATTTACGAGATGGTCAAAATCAGATGCATGTAGTTTGTTTTCAGGTGGTCGGTAGGCAGCTATTATTTGAAGGGGGCAAAGTTGGTAGGAATTTTGATGGCCTGAGCTTCCATTGCTGTAAGTATGGGGAGACGGATTTCAGTGAAATGTATACGTAGTTTGAGGAGAATGGCTATGCCCCCGCCATCTCCTGGTCTGTGGGCTCTTTAATTTAATGTTTGGTCTGAGGAATGTCTCAGTTTAACGTGTGTAATATACCGTCTGTTGAAATTAAAATTTTTTACTCCCAAGTCCATTTGAGTTCCAGAAGATGATTTTAGGAAATTTTGATTGGCGATTGGTTTTTGGGTGGTTTGTAATTGGTTACTGGCAGTCTACAGACTAGCGGCCACAAGAAGTAGCCTCTCTGGTCATTCCTGGGATGGGTATATGAGGTCAAGTACCACATTAGTAATTCCAGAGGTTTGAATGTGGAAAATGAGAATATTGTAATGTTGGTCTGGTGTAACAGTAGGCTTCTTGCCTGGTAGCTGGGAGTGGCTGTGTGGAGAAAATGATCGCGGGGTTATGGGCGAGGTAGGTTGGGTAATTGAAGATTGTGGGGCTCAATAGTTTGTTGATGGTGGGTAATTTTGAGGAGATTGAGTGCTTAGGTGAAGAAGTCGATTTGTTGACGGGTTGTGATAAGGTGGGTTGTGTTTGGTTAATTTGATGTTCTTGTTTTGGAAGTTTGACAGGAAGAGAAGGGAAGGGTAGTAGGGGGTATATTATTGAGTTTGGATTGGGTGGCTGTGAAAGCGTGCCGGGTCCGTCGTCCGTGCTGTGTGGACCTGGGCACCGAGGGGGGCCAACAGGGGTTTTACGACATGCAGATTGAGAAGATGTGTTTCATTAAATATTTGTTTAGTTTGTTCTGTGAAGTTAAGGGTAACTGCAAAGAGAGGGATTTTCCTTGGTTCTTGGTTGTCAGATTCTGAGTTAGTAATGAGGTATGATTTTGTCAGTTGTGTAGTTTTGGACACGGGATAGCCAAGGGGAGGTGTCGTATTATGGCGGATAAGGTTCAGAGGGTTGAGTGTTAGGACGGAGTGGTAGTCATTTACGTCCTGATGGGAACTACGCGGGCCGTAAAGCTCTCCTGGTGGGGGTTTTCGGGCTTGACAGATCAGACAATCCATTTCTTCAGATATAATTTCGTACTTGTTGGGGGTAGGCTGATGGTTGTAGGATTTGCTACTTTCTTCATACTTTTGATTATTTTACATTGTTTTCTAGCTTTAGATTTCGATTGAAGGTTACCGTTTTCCTAGTCTTGTCTGGTTGGGTATGTTTTGTACTTCAATTCTCCTCCAGAAAGGGTAGTTGTGTTTGGGGAAGAAGACATGAATGAGAGTACTGGTAGATGAGTAGTAGAGATCAAATTATCTTCTTCTTCTTCTTTATCTGTTTACCCTCCAGGGTCGGTTTTTCCCTCGGACTCGGCGAGGGATCCCACCTCTACCGCCTCAAGGGCAGTGTCCTGGAGCTTCAGTGGATTGGGGATAAAACTGAGGAGAAGGACCAGTACCCCGCACAGGCGGCCTCACCTGCTATGCTGAACAGAGGCCTTGCGGGGGATGGGAAGATTGGAAGGCATAGACAAGGAAGAGGGAAGGAAGCGGCCGTGGCCTTAAGTTAAGCACCATCCCGGCATTTGCCTGGAGGAGAAGTGGGAAACCACCGAAAACCACTTCGAGAATGGCTGAGATGAGAATCGAACCCACCTCTACTCAGTTGACCTCCCGAGGCTAAGTAGACCCCGTTCCGGCCCTCGAACCACTTTTCAAATTTCGTGGCCGAGCCGGGAATCGAACCCGGGCCTCTGGGGGTGGCAACTAATCACGCTAGCTACTAGGCCTACATCACAGAGGCGGACGACTGAATTGTCACTTTCGAAAAATGAAAGCTGAGTTTCGTAAGTTGTCTCATCATGAAGGCCTGTAGTAGCTGTAGCTTACAACACATGTTATCTCTCCAAGTGTACAGTAGTATCCGAGATGGCCGGGCCGACGCATCACATAAAAATAACCTTCTGACTCTCATATTGAATTGCTAAGTTGACAGTAATAACGCAGAACTTTAAGCTAAAATAACAAAGTTTTGAGATCCATCTGAGAGTATTTTAAAGAAAATGTAACGCAGAGGCCTATTTGTGCGATATTTCGCAGTGTTCTCCTTAGACCCACCGCCCGGTCATTGGGTGCTCCAAACTGTACAGCAGTTTATTAAGTCTTCATTATTGTCAGAGTTTAAACTTGACAGTCACGCAGTGTCGTGCACGAGCCGGACGTCATTTCCTCCTGTGGGTAGTGGGGGCCCCACGGGTTCGTGTGTTGCCGACCACTTACTTGTGGCAGGCTCCTCACTTTCATCTTTTCAGATCCTAGGTCACGCCCATACTTTCATTTCCCCAAGTGCCATTTCCTCAGTCTAACAGAGGATGAGTTCCTCTACCGAGTGGTAAACCCCGGAGTTGTAGAACTCTTAAACAGTTCAATTTTGCATTTGATATTTACCTGGCTGATATTATTGTTAATCCCTTGAAGGGAATACATTGACATGTTATCAAATTAATTTTTTACGCCCGGCTGACGAAAATTTCTGGGGAGAACATAAATTGTATCACTAGAATTCTCTCAAGGTCATGTAAAACATCAATTATGAAGGTGTATCAGCAAAATAGCAGGGAACGTCAATAATATCGACAACTAGTCTATTTTCTGCCATCCGCGATACTGATTCTTAAAGCACTTTACTTGGGGTAATAGAACCAGTGCTATCTAGACTAGCAAATGTGCCCGGTATTCTACATGCAGGGGAGGTTCTCATACGTTCTTTACAATTTACAGTGCGAGTTGCGGAGTAGTGATGATAACGGCAGGCTCACTTGCCTTCTTCTTCTTCTTCTTCTTCGTTTTGCCTCATGACTGAGGCGTCGTGACTATCATAATATTCAGCCCTCTAGCCGATGAACCATACTCCGCCATTCTTCCCAACTCTGAGAGAACACTGTAGGGGGCCGTTCCATCGCGTTGGTATTCGTCCTCGTTGTCTGGTTCCCTGGACTTTGCCCTCAACAATCAGCATTTGAAGACTACCATCTCGGCACAGTAGCGTACAATCCGCTGAGAGATCTTACACGATAGACGAACTTTTATCTGAAGTTGGTCCAGGATTGACGTGTTCGTGCGATGAGCTGTCCAAGGAATCCTTAACATTTTCCTCCAGCACCACATTTCAAAGCTTTCTATCCGTTCACGATGACGTTTGAGGATGGTCCAGGTCTCTGCGCCATACAAGAAGACTGATAAGACTAGAGATTCAACGAGCTTCTTTTCTGTCTTATTGGTGATGTTGTTAACTTTCCAGATCTTCCACAGACGGATCATTGCTTCCTTTGCTATTCCACTTGCCTACTGACATTCAAAATAGAGTAAGAACGTTTTCATTATAATTGGAGGTTCCACGACCGATTTTTGGAGTTTTCGTTACAATTGCAGGCTGTGTTGTGCTACAATGACACCCATCACTCTTTAGATGGGACCGGGCTGCAGCCCTCAACATGGTTTACCCTGGTTTCCCGTTTTCACAGCAGGTTGTACCGCCCATATCCCATCATCGCCAAAAGACCTATCTGTAAAGTAGAATGGAGGGCACACTTGCCTACTGCCAAACACATGCATGCTCCCTAAGTTGGATGATTACAACAGCGGAAAGTCACTATCACATCGCTACAAACCGACCTCAATGATCGTTATACGACAGACCTTCATTTACAGATCGCTCATCATATCGGCAATCTATAAGCGGTTTCACCTGTCTCATCCATTTATGGGTGAAATTGAGTTAGACGTTGAATTTGGGTTAGGTTTTCTTACAGTGCATTACTTTTGGGTACTAATATGACAGCTACAAACCACCTTTCGTATAAGCGATTCGAACTAGGAATTATACGTGTACACAGAACAAAATGTAGTTATAATTGAGAAATAGAGACAAATCTAACATATAAGGAATAGAGATACGACCAAAGTTGTAGACAGTAGATATAATGGAGAGCTCGGCGGCTGCCTCCGCCTCCCGCGGGAAATTTCAATTTTGGCGGGCGATTTGATTTTGGTGCGTGATTTGAATTTGTAAACAAAGCCACGTGCTTTTTGACAGCTGTCATCCGACAACAACGCATCGCTAACCTCAGTGCTGCCATCTTGACGGGCCTAAACCTCATTGCTGCCAACTAAACCTTACTAGCGCGAGATTTGAATGGGTAAACAAAGCCACGTGCTTTTTTGACAGCAACGTGCTTTTTGACAGCTGTTATCCGACAACAACGCATCGCTAACCTCACAGCTGCTATCTTGATGCGCCTAAACCTCAGTGCTGCCAACTAAACCGTACTAGCGCGAGATTTGAATTGGTAAACAAATCCACGTGCTTTTTTGACAGCTGTCATCCGCCATCATGCATCGCAAACCTCAGTGCTGCACTCTTTAGCTACTACCTTTGAAATGTGGTGGCGGCAATTTGAAAAATTCCACGTGCTTTTTTGACAAGCAGCCATCTTTAATCAACAGAGCATCGTGCTGCTCTCTGTAGCTACTTAACTTTGAAATGTGGTGGCGGTAATTTCTACGTGACAGCTCTCATCCGCCATCTTCCATCCTTACCTTTGTGCTGTACAGCTGTCATCGTCCATCTTGCACCGCAAACCTCAGTGCTGCCCTCTTTAGCTACTACCTTTGAAATGTAGTGGCGGATAATTTGAAAAATTCTACGTGATTTTTTGACAGCTGTCATCCGCCATCTTGCATCGCTTACCTCAGTGCTGCTATCTTTACGGAACTAAACCTTATCGTGGTGGTGGTGATGGTGGGAAAATTAAAATATGCATGCTTTTTTGACAGCTGTCATCTTTAATCAAGAGAGCACCGTGCTGCTATCTGTACGGCACTGCGGGTAAGTTGAAAAATTCCGTCAGCTGTCATCCGCCATCTTTAATCAACAAAGCATTGTGCTGCTATCTTTAGCTACATACATTTAACATGTGGTGGCGGCAATTTTAAATTCTATCCAGCTGCCATTTTTTATCAACAGAGAACTGTGCTGCTATCTTTAGCTACTACTTTTGGAATGTGGTGGCGGGTATTTTTAAAAAAATCCGTTAGCTAATCTTGAAGGAGACTATCCTTAGTTTACGACAAGATGGTCTTTCCGACGCTAATTAGCGCTTAGAGGCAGTTACACAAGATGGCGGCGCTGTTATGGCTACCTAGTCCACCTCCTCCTCCTCTACCTTCTCCGCCTCCTCTACCTCCTCCTCATCCTCTGTAAAGGGATAGCTTTATCGAACATCCACCGCCAAGGCAAGAGTGTGCAGCGATAATATCGTTGTGCATGTTTAGACTTGTGGATTACAAAAGAAACATAACAAGACTAGAATCGAACACTGCACTCGATGTTGTTAACTTCAACATGTGATTAGAACATTGATTGATGTGTTGAGAACACTAAATAAGCGATGAAGGCTAGAATCGAACATAGTACTCGATACAGCATGTGTTTAGAACATGTCAGGGGATACCTTTGCTCTAAGATCAGATTGAAACATAACAAGACTAGAATCGAACACTGTACCCGATGTCGTTAACTTCAACATGTGATTAGAACATTGATTGATGTGTTAAGAACACTAAATAAATAATTAAGGCTGGAATAGAACACTGTACTCGATACAACATGTGTTTAGAACATGTTAGGGAATACCTTTGTTCTAAGAAGATCAGATCAAAACATAACAAGACTAGAATCGAACACTGTACTCGATACAACATGTGTTTAGAACATGTCAGGGGATGCCTTTGTTCTAAGAAGATCAGATTGAAACATAACAAGACTAGAATCGAACACTGGACTCGATGTCGTTAACCTCAACATGTCATCATAACATTGATCGATGTGTTCAGAGCAAAAGTACAAATTCAATGATTTGCCTAGTACGAAAAAGAAAAACACACTATGCACATATCGCGTAGCTAACTCGCTCAGTAAACGATATATAACTCCAATGATTTACCTAGTGCAAAAATCAATAAACATACTGTGCACAGACTGCGTAGCTAACTCGCTCAGTAAGCGATATAGCAACACTTCAAATGATTTGCCTTGTCTTCTGGGAAAATCAAAAAACCATAATGCGTAGCTAACTCGCTCAGTAAACGATATAGCAACACTTTAAATGATTTGCCTTGTCTTGTGCGATAATCAAAAACATACTGCGTAGCTAACTCGCTCACCGCACTGCTAAGACGCTCAGTAATTTGAAATACACGGGTAATCGACTAGAACACTAATATACGTTATGTAAAAGTAAAAAACATACTGCGTAGCGAACTCGCTCGTTCACTTCCTTAGTAATTGCAAATACATCGCAACACGACTAGAACACTGATATACGCATACACGAAACACACGGACAAGAATGTAGGACACACTACACCTGAGATACTTACATGTTAAAAGAGGGAGGATGAAAAAATATTATATCATAAATTGTTTGTATGCATGTTGTCTCCTCCAAGGTGGGAGCAGTACTGGGAAAACGTGAACGGAAGTGACATGACCTTGTTCCTGCATACACGCAAGTCAGACACTTACAGAAATAAAATGATGGATACCGCGATTCAAATCCTGGCAACTTATTACCTTTTGCCGTCAGGAAGGGCATCCGGTCAGATCCTCATGTTTCATGTAATTACACGTTGTCAGGAAGACGGACGATCGCGCAGGAAAGGGCTAGGAGCAGCTAGCATTTGCTATCTTCAGGGCTGCTGACAGTAGAGGTTCGAACCCGCTGTCTCCTGAAAAGTAACAGAAGTAGCGAGAATAAATGCTGGTACAAGATGTTGATGGTGATTCATCAGTCGGATGGGGGCGTTAAGCCTTGAGCAGGCTCCTTCGACAGGAGTAGGCTATGTGTCGGCACCGAGATTTACTAAAACATCCGGTTATAAAAGTTGCTACAACAGATTTATCTTACTTCATACCGCGTATAAATCCTGGTTTTTGCGTCTGGAAGAGCATCCGGCAGGAAACAGATTTTTGCGATTTAAAACTCTGATCCTTGCGTTAAGAAGGGCATCCTGTTGTAAAACAGGTTATTGATCCCGTTTCTTGCGTCGAGAAGGGCATCTAGCTGTAAAACAGATTCTTGATCCCGGTCTTTGCGTCAAAAAGGGCATCCGGTTGTAAAACAACAACATGCTTTAACTGTCTGTTCCTTGCTACTGCTGTTTTTCAAGACATTCGATACTGCGATTTAAAATCTTAGTCTTTGCGTCAAGAAGAGCATCCAGCTGTAAAACAGATTCTTGCGATTTAAAATCCTAGTTTTGCGTCAGGAAGGGCAACCGGTCGTAAAGCTATTGTTCGTGATGTAAGACACTAGATACTGCGATTTAAAATCTTAGTTGTTGCGTCAGGAAGGGCATCCGGCTGTAAAACAGGCTTTTGTGATTTAAAACTCCGATTCCTGCGTCAGGAAGGGCAACCGATCGTAAAACAATTGCTCATAAAGTAAACACAAAATATTGCGATTTAAAATCTTAGATGTTGTGTCAAGAAGGGCAACTAGTCCTAAAACAGATTCTTGCGATAAAATCCCCGTCCTAGAGTTAAGAAGGGCATCCGGCTGTAAAACTGATTCTTTCTGAGCGGGAAATGTAGAAAGGAAGCAGCCGTAACTTTTATTAAGGTACAGCCCCTGCATTTGTCTGATGTAAAATTAGCAGAGCTGACAATAGTGTAGTTCGAAACCCGCTACTTTATAACGCTGTGGATCGTAGTAGGCGTACACTGCTAGCAAAACACGGTCTTGTTGCGTCAAGAAGGGCAACTAGTCCTAAAACAGATTCTTGCGATTTAGAATCTTAGTTGTTGCGTCAAGAAGGGCATCCGACTGTAAAACAGATTTTTGGGATTTAAAATCTTGGTTGTTGCGTCAAGAAGGGCATCCGGCTGTAAAACAGATTCTTGCGATTTAAAATATTTCGTCAAGAAGGGCATCTAGCTGTAAAACGGATTCTTGCGAGTCAAAATCTTAGTTGTTGCGTCAGGAAGGGCATCCAGTCGTAAAACCGGACTAGGTGCGGGGAAGCAGCTAGCCGCTTCCTAGTAGAGTTCGGGCGAGTAGGTATGTACAAGCACTGGGTTTCGAATGAGGACTCGTGCAGACTCTAGCACCGATGTGTAAGTCCCTCCCGAGCAAGAAAAATATCGGGGATGTGATTTTCCTAAAACGTTGTATTAGAGTGAGCTTGAAAGCAAAGACAGAAGCCAGCGCACGGACACGCTGCTCGCTAGAGCCTGCAGCAGCGGCCTGCTTTCTCGTGCCGGGCTGAGTAGCTGAGAAGCGCTAGCATAATAACATAACTCTTGAGAGACTAAAGTCTTACACTTTGGCGTCTCCAGGTTCGACCCTGGCTTAGTCTGAAAGTGCTCGGAATAACTTCTAAGGAACAAAATTTCTGGCACTTTGCCGTCTCCGGGTTCGATTCTAGATTATTCTGCTCGTGCACGGCAGAACTTCTGAAGGACAAAATTCCGGCATCTTGACGTCTCCAGGTTCGATCCTGGCTTAGTTTGAAGGTGCTAGAATTTCTAAGGGACTAAATTCTTGCACTTTAGCGTCTCCGGGTTCGAACCTAGTTCAGTTTGGTCGTGCATGGCAGAACTTCTGAGGGACAAAATTCTAGCACCTCGGCGTCTCCAGGTTCGATCCTGGCTTAGTTTGAAGGTGCTTAGTAGAATTTCTGAGGGACTAAATTCTAGCACATCGGCGTCTCCGGGTTCGAACCTGCTTCAGTTTGGTCGTGCACGGCAGAACTTCTGAGGGACAAAATTCTAGCACCTCGGCGTCGCTAGGCTCAATCCTAGCTCAGTCTAGTCGGACACGGCAAAACTTCTAAGGGGATAAATTCCGGCAATTCGGTGTTTCCGGGTTCGATCCTGGTTCAGTTTTGTCGTGCACAGCAGAACTTCTGAGGGACAAAATTCTAGCACCTCGGCGTCGCTAGGCTCAATCTTAGCTCAGTCTAGTCGGGCACGGCAAAACTTCTAAGGGGATAAATTCCGGCAATTCGGTGTTTCCGGGTTCGATCCTAGCTCAGTCTAGTCGTAAGAGGTCGCTAACAGGCAGGAGATATCCCCTAAATGTTAGCTCAGCTCAATGCCTGAAGACTAATTCTTCAGCTCAGCTCAACGCCCCGTTTATGCTCTCCAAGATACCAGGCAGGGGATACCGTCGATGTTGACTCAGCTCAGTGCCCGAGGATCGCAGCTAATGCTGTATATATCCGACTATACACCCACATGCCCTTCCTGACACAAAAATTACAATATAAGTTCCTCCTTGAGAATCATTGTCATTACAACTACTTACACGGTTTTTAGAGGGTAAAACCCGGTAGCGGCAGATAGCCTACTCCTGTCAAAGGAGCCTGCTCAAGGCTTAACGCCCCCATCCGACTGATGAATCACCATCAACATCTTGTACCAGCATTTATTCTCGCTACTTCTGTTACTTTTCAGGAGACAGCGGGTTCGAACCTCTACTGTCAGCAAATGCTAGCTGCTCCTAGCCCTGTCCTGCGCGATCGTCCGTCTTCCTGACAACGTGTAATTACATGAAACATGAGGATCTGACCGGATGCCCTTCCTGACGGCAAAAGGTAATAAGTTGCCAGGATTTGAATCGCGGTATCCATCATTTTATTTCTGTAAGTGTCTGACTTGCGTGTATGCAGGAACAAGGTCATGTCACTTCCGTTCACGTTTTCCCAGTACTGCTCCCACCTTGGAGGAGACAACATGCATACAAACAATTTATGATATAATATTTTTTCATCCTCCCTCTTTTAACATGTAAGTATCTCAGGTGTAGTGTGTCCTACATTCTTGTCCGTGTGTTTCGTGTATGCGTATATCAGTGTTCTAGTCGTGTTGCGATGTATTTGCAATTACTAAGGAAGTGAACGAGCGAGTTCGCTACGCAGTATGTTTTTTACTTTTACATAACGTATATTAGTGTTCTAGTCGATTACCCGTGTATTTCAAATTACTGAGCGTCTTAGCAGTGCGGTGAGCGAGTTAGCTACGCAGTATGGGTTTTTTGATTTTCGCACAAGACAAGGCAAATCATTTGAAGTGTTGCTATATCGCTTACCTACTGAGCGAGTTAGCTACGCAGTCTGTGCACAATGTGTTTATTGATTTTCGCACTAGGCAAATCATTGAAGTTATATACCGTTTACTGCTCGAGTTAGCTACGCGACATGTGCATAGTGTGAGTAGTATAATACGGGATTCTGCCGCCGCCTCCTCCTCCGGCTCCCTCCCAGAGGCCTCCGCCTCCCGCAGGAAATTTGAATTCTGGCGGGAAATGTGAATTCTGGCGGGAAATTTGAATTTTGGCGCGAGTTTTGAATTTGTAAACAAAGCCACGTGCTTTTTGACAGCTGTCATCGACAACAACGCATCGCTAACCTCACTGCTGCCATCTTGACGGGCCTAAACCTCAGTGGTACCAACTTAACCTAACTAGCGCGAGATTTGAATTTGTAAACAAAGCCACGTGTTTTTGACATCCACGTGCTTTTTGACAGACAACAACGCATCGCTAACCTCTCTGCTGCCATCTTGACGGGCCTAAACCTCAGTAGTACCAACTTAACCTAACTAGCGCGAGATAAACATATCCACGTGTTTTTGACAGCCACGTGCTTTTTGACAGACAACAACGTATCGCAAACCTCAGTGCAGCCATCTTGACGGACCTAAACCTTAGTGGTACCAACTTAACCTCACTAGCGCGAGATTTGAATCGATAAACAAATCCACGTGCATTTTGACAGCTGTCATCCACCATCTTTAAACTACAGAGCACCGTGCTGCCCTCTTTATCGCAGTAGCTGCAAATTCGTCACCTGTCATCGGCAGTGCTGCCATCTTGGCGGGCCTAAACTTTAGTGCTACCAACTTAACCTCACTAGCGCGAGATTTGAATCGGTAAACAAATCCACCTGCTTTTCTGACAGCTGTCATCCGCCATCTTCAATCTATAGAGCACAGTGCTGCCCTCTTTAGCTACTTACCTTTGAAATGTGGTGGCGGATAATTTGAAAAATGCTTTTTGACAGCAGCCATCTTCGAGCACCGTGCTGCCCTCTTTGTGGTGGCGGGAAATTCCACGTGCTCTTGTTTGGAAACAAACTCACGTGCTTTTTTCTGACAGCTGTCATCCGCCATCTTGCATCACAAACCTCAGTGCTGCACTCTTTAGCTAGATACCTTTGAAATGTGGTGGCGGCAAATTCCACGTGCTCTTGTTTGGAAACAAACCTATGCGCTTTTTTTGACAGCTATCATCCGCCATCTTTAATCTAGAGAGCACCGTGCTGCCCTCTTTAGCTACTTACCTTTGAAATGTGGTGGCGGCAAATTCTACGCGCTTTGCAAACCCATGTGCTTTTCTGACAGCTGTCATCCGCCATCTTTAATCCAGAGAGAACAGTGCTGCACTCTTTAGTTGAAATGTGGTGGCGGCAAATTCTACGTGCTCTTCATCTGTCATCCACCACCTTTAATCAAGAGAGCACCGTGCTGCCCTCTTTGTGGTGGCGGATAATTTGAAAAATTCTTTTTGACCAGCAGCCATCTTTAATCCAGAGAGAACAGTGCTGCCCTCTTTAGCTACTTACCTTTGAGGCGGTTAATTCGAAAAATTCTACTTGACAAGCTGCTATCTTTAACGAAAAGAGCATCGTGCTGCTATCTTGCGGGAAATTTTTACGTCACAGCTGTCATCCACCATCTTGCATTGCAAACCTCAGCGCTGCACTCTTTAGTTGAAATGTGGTAGCGGATAATTTCAAAAAATTATTTTTTGACAAGCAGCCATCTTTAATCAACAGAGCACCGTGCTGCCATCTTTAGCTACCGCCATCTTACATCGCTTACCTCGCTGCTGCACTCTTTAGTTGAAATGTGGTGGCGGTAAATTCGAACAAGTTTAATCATACATCGGGGGAGCTAGAATAAGCACGTGCAGCAGTGATGACGTCATCATGCATGTTTAGACTTGTCCGTTTTCATAAAAGTAAGTCGGTGCAAAGGAATGCAATAAGTATGCATCATAAAAACAAGAGTTTGCATGCGCTGCAGCAATGACGTTATTGTAGGTGCGCATGTTTAAACACGTTCGTTGACTAAAAGCTTTAGTCTTCGAGAAACAGTGATAGAGAGTAGAGTGCAAACATGACGAAAACATTAATAGTTGATGTGCAAGGCTGTAAAGTAAACGGAAACAAATTTGTGTTTAAAGAGGTGGCTGTGTTAGATTGCAGTGTGTTGTGGGCACCAAAACTTGTTAGTTTAGTATTTAGCCCACCGTTCCCTTACTGTTTGCAAACAGATGAAGATAAAAAGCAGACTCAGTGGATTGAAAACAATTTAGGTTTGAAGTGGGAAGTAAAAGGAAAACCTTATCCTTTTCTACCTTTAATGATGAATGCACATTTCATCAATCAATCAAAAAATCAATACTGATCTGCATTTAGGACAGTCGCCCAGGTGACAGATTCCCTATCTGTTGCTTTCCTAGCCTTTTCCGAAATGATTTCAAAGAAATTGGAAATTTATTGAACATCTCCCTTGGTAAGTTATTCCAATCCCTAACTCCCCTTCCTATAAATGAATATTTGCCCCAGTTTGTCCTCTTGAATTCCAACTTTATCTTCATATTGTGATCTTTCCTACTTTTATAGACGCCATTCAAACCTATTCGTCTACTAATGTCATTCCACGCCATCTCTCCGCTGACAGCTCGCAACATACCACTTAGTCGAGCAGCTCTTCTTCTTTCTCTCAATTCTTCCCAACCCAAACATTGCAACATTTTTGTAACGCTACTCTTTTTGTCGGAAATCACCCAGAACAAATCGAGCTGCTTTTCTTTGGATTTTTTCCAGTTCTTGAATCAGGTAATCCTGGTGAGGTCCCATACACTGGAACCATACTCTAGTTGGGGTCTTACCAGAGACTTATATGCCCTCTCCTTTACATCCTTACTACAACCCCTAAACACCCTCATAACCATGTGCAGAGATCGGTACCCTTTATTTACAATCTCATTTATGTGATTACCCCAGTGAAGATCTTTCCTTATATTAACACCTAGATACTTACAATGATCCCCAAAAGGAACTTTCACCCCATCAACGCAGTAATTAAAACTGAGAGGACTTTTCCTATTTGTGAAACTCACAACCTGACTTTTAGCCCCGTTTATCAACATACCATTGCCGGCTGTCCATCTCACAATATTTTCGAGGTCACGTTGCAGTTGCTGACAATCTTGTAACTTATTTATCACTCTATAGAGAATAACATCATCCGCAAAAAGCCTTACCTCCGATTCCACTCCTTTACTCATATCATTTATATATATAAGAAAACATAAAGGTCCGATAACACTGCCCTGAGGAACTCCCCTCTCAACTATTACAGGGTCAGACAAAACTTCACCTACTCTAACCCTCTGAGATCTATTTTTTAGAAATAGAGCAACCCATTCAGTCACTCTTTTGTCTAGTCCAATTGCACTCATTTTTGCCAGTAGTCTCCCATGATCCACCCTATCAAATGCTTTAGACATGTCAATCGCGATACAGTCCATTTGACCTCCAGAATCCAAGATATCTGCTATATCTTGCTGGAATCCTACAAGTTGAGCTTCAGTGGAATAACCTTTCCTAAAACCGAATTGCCTTCTATCGAACCAGTTATTAATTTCACAAACATGTCTAATATAATCAGAAAGAATGCCTTCCCAAAGCTTACATACAATGCATGTCAAACTTACTGGCCTGTAATTTTCAGCTTTATGTCTATCACCCTTTCCTTTATACACAGGGGCTACTATAGCAACTCTCCATTCATCTGGTATAGCTCCTCCGACCAAACAATAATCAAATAAGTACTTCAGATATGGTACTATATCCCAACCCATTGTCTTTAGTATATCCCCAGAAATCTGATCAATTCCAGCCGCTTTTCTAGTTTTCAACTTTTGTATCTTATTGTAAATGTCATTGTTATCATATGTAAATTTTATTACTTCTTTGGCCTTAGTCTCTTCCTCTATCTCGACAATATCCTTGTAACCAACAATCTTTACATACTGCTGACTGAATACTTCTGCCTTTTGAAGATCCTCACATACACACTGCCCTTGTTCATTAATTATTCCTGGAATGTCCTTCTTGGAACCTGTTTCTGCCTTAAAATACCTATACATACCCTTCCATTTTTCACTAAAATTTGTATGACTGCTAATTATGCTTGCCATCATGTTATCCTTAGCTGCCTTCTTTGCTAGATTCAATTTTCTAGTAAGTTCCTTCAATTTCTCCTTACTTCCACAGCCATTTCTAACTCTATTTCTTTCCAGTCTGCACCTCCTTCTTAGTCTCTTTATTTCTCTATTATAATAAGGTGGGTCTTTACCATTCCTTACCACCCTTAAAGGTACAAACCTGTTTTCGCATTCCTCAACAATTTCTTGAAACCCATCCCAGAGTCTGTTTACATTTTTATTTACCGTTTTCCACCGATCATAGTTACTTTTTAGAAACTGCCTCATACCTGCTTTATCAGCCACATGGTACTGCCTAACAGTCCTACTTTTAAGACCTTCCTTTCTATCACATTTATTTTTAACTACCACAAAAACAGCTTCATGATCACTAATACCATCTATTACTTCAGTTTCCCTATAGAGCTCATCTGGTTTTATCAGCACCACATCCAAAATATTTTTCCCTCTGGTTGGTTCCATCACTTTCTGAATCAGCTGTCCTTCCCATATTAACTTGTTTGCCATTTGTTGGTCATGCTTCCTGTCGTTCGCATTTCCTTCCCAATTGACATCTGGCAAATTCAGATCTCCCGCTACAATCACATTTCTTTCCATGTCGTTTCCCACATAGCTGACTATCCTATCAAATAATTCCGAATCCGCATCAGTGCTACCCTTTCCCGATCTGTACACTCCAAATATATCAAGTTGCCTATTATCTTTAGAAATGAGCCTTACACCTAGAATTTCATGTGTCTCATCTTTATTTTTTTCGTAGCTTACAGACCAGATCTTGTTCTTTTAAAGGGTTGTGAAAAGCAAGAATGGGGTCGTGATTTTCTACCATCATCGTGTGAAATTATCGACATGCATAAATTGGGGTGCCCATCATTTAAAACTCTTCCGAAAGAGCATAGTAGAGAAACAAGTAAACAGTCTTTACAACATGTATGCATGCTCTTTGATTGGTTGTGTTGCAGTGCATGCCGGGAAGTGAAAACATATGTAAACTGCAGTGTCGAAATAACCTTAGTGTAAAAGAAACATTTGTAGAGTGAAGACATCATGTCATTTCTAACAGATACTAAGTGAAACGCAGTTGAAAAGGCGATCGTAAAGTTTTATGCATGCAAAATGAAACTAAACACTTTTACTGAAGAAGAGTTAAATGCATTACGAAAGGCATTTTTGGTTAATGTAGCTGCGAATGCTGTAAAGAAGATTTAGGATAAGGTGCCTCGTGAGTGGACACAAGATCCTGTTTTGTCAGAGCTTCAAACGTGTAGTTTACATCATGAACACGTGAGTTTAGGTAGAAGACCTTCTGTGAGACAGTGCCGTACATGTCAACTAATTAAACTGCATCACGGACCTAAAACTAACGAGTTGTCTTCGCTTATAAACACTTATCATGGCTGTGGAGAGAGTAAACAAGGAAAATGTGAAGAAACGTGCTGGGAAAAAGATGAGGAAGCATGTTGGGCGTGGACTCATCAATAGAGTGATTGATTTTCTTTTCTTCGTGCTGCATCTCCCCTGCGGCCCTAGAACACGTTCGCCTGACACGTAGTTACATGCTGCCTGCATAGAGTATGTCGTGTAGCTGTTAAAATCTGCTTCGTACAGTTATGCTGCGTGTGTGTGTGTGTGTGTGTGTGTTATTACCTAGTGCTTTGGCTGCTCAGAAGATAGCAGCACTTGTCGTTGTTGGTGCAATAAAACGAAAACTGAGTGACAAAGACCGTAAAATAAACAAAGGATAAAAATGTATATATATATATATATATATATTCTAAAATAAATATGAATTGTCAAAACATATTACAGGTGTTGTTTAATCCTACAGCATGTCCTAGTGACTTAGAAGAAAGGAAACGTAGAGGATTAAAAGAAAACACACATAATATTTAAAGTACATCCTCTTTATTAATCCATGAATTAAAGCTGTTATTAAAACCAAGCCATTTAACATACAGTTTATTGCCACGACGTCGAATAACACGTTCAACTAAATAGTGATCAGGATATTTTGTTTTCTGCAGTTCTTCTATGTAGAATCCTCCTTCAATAGGCTGTCCTCTGAGATCGCGAAGTAAATACGGAACTGGATTAGTAAGCTTAACACTTCTGATTTGAAAAATTCAGTGCTCCAGTTAGGTGTGTATCCTTTTGCAAAGATAGACTTGTGTTTGCTGATGCGAACGAAATCACCTTCTTTAAAGCGATGGCGACGTGGATCAGCTGTTTTAATTACAAGATGAATAGCATTTATACGAGGTGTATTCTTTGTAACAAGACGTGGCTTTGTTCCGATAGTGCGATGAAGTGTATCGTTGTAGGTAGATAAAAGTCTAGGTAGCATATCAGTCCAACGATATGAACCTTGCGCTGTAAATTCTCGCCACATCATTGTTTTGAGTGTACGATTAAAGCGTTCTACAACACTTGCCTTGAGATTGCTGAACGTAGAGTAGTGTTGAATGTCAAGTAACTTGAGGTAAGAAGAAAAATCCTTGTTGTAAATCTCTTTACCTTGATCAGTTTGGAGAAGCCTTGGGCAGCGTTTCGATTCTTCAACAATATGTTTAAATGCTTCTTTAACTTGAGCTGCTGTTTTAGAACGCACGGGTAGTGCAAAAGCAAACTTCGAGTATACATCGATAACAGTAAGTAGATACTTATACCCCTTATTACTAAAGGCATATGGAATCATTTCTACTAAGTCTGCTTGCCAGAGATCATCTTTTCCTCGTGTAATAACGCGTCTGCGACAGTAGGTGTGACGTGCTGGTTTATGTAACTCATGTGCGATGTTTACCTTTACAGGTGAGATCTTCTCTTGACGAGCTATTACAAAATAATACCGGCATAACGTAGTTCTCTTTCTATTTCTAGAATTTCTGATCCGTGACCAGTGTGACCAGCCTCTTGCGATGCTCTTAAAAGTTGTAATCGTTCAACGAGTAAGTTTGGGTCATTCCAGTATCTTACATCCACATACGGCAGCAAAGGCTTGTAGATAACATCAAGACTACGTGCAGTCGGAAACAGCTTAGAAATAAACTCACGATACTTGTAACTCTTATTCGCATTTACAGCTTCTGTTCTCTTGTAATTACGTCGTGTTGCGTCAGTAGCTAAAAGTATTGCTTTATATTTTTTAAGATCATCTTGTAAAATTATATCCTTGTCAGGTATTCGTGAGAAAAGAAGTTCTAAGAATCCTTTCGTAGGTTTATAGGTAACACCTTTTACAATGAGTTTGTTGTTATTAATCTTAACATTTGAATTTCCTATCCGGAAACAGTCATCTTCGTAGCGAATACCGTAGGTAGTGTCAGTTTGTCCTGTAAAACGTTTTTCTATATAAGGTGCAAAGAGAGATCCATAGGTATCTTGAATAAAAGTTCTAAACTGATTGCGATACTCTGGTGTAATCATAACCTCAGACAAAGATGGTAGATTTTGCGTCGATGTAGTAGGTGTTTCAGCAATAACATCTGTAGTTAAAAACTCAACACTCTTAGATGGTGATGTATCATTAAGTTCTTCTTCTGCTTCTTCCTTATCTTCCTCTTCCTCCTCTTGATCTACATCCTGCTTCTTCTCTTCCTTATCTTGTTCATGCTTTTCTTCTTCTTCTTCATGCTTCTCTTTATGATATGATGTTAGCATAGAAGCAAAACTTGAAGTAGACTGCGGTAATGAAGTAGAATTAAAAATTTCTTTGAGTGGTTTACTTAGTTCTGTTTTTAAAAATAAATCCGTGTCTGCCTGAATACGTTTAAGCTCTTTAAATTTCCGTCGAATATTGTTTCGAGCTTGGATGATATGTTTTGTGATCTCCTTGCTAGTTGTTAACATGATGATGGTTTTTAATCAAGTAATTACTGTAATTCTGTGTCAATGCATATAAAATGATTGAAACCCATGCGATATCGTCCATGCTGTACATCACTTTCTTTATCAATAACTAAAAATCTGCAACGGTGTAATGACCAACATTTAGCACACATACGTTTAAAGTCATCGAATGTCATATCAGTGTTAACATGATCGTTATACACATGTCGCATGTTACTCTCATCTTGCCGAAAAAGCACAATAACATTTGCGTTGTCGCGTATCACATGCTTAGGCACACGAGAATAGGTTTGGCACAAATAGATGCAATCAACATATTTATGCCGACCCATACTAAAGAATGCACGAATAACGTTTTGCTGTTCTGTTGCGACATCATCAAAGGTCATAAGAGAATTAGGAAGCACATCGTCTGGTGATGGTACTTGTTCATGCGAATTAAATTTAAAATATCTTATTCCACCTTTAACTAGATCGTGCATTACAGTTTGTAGAATAGTATATAGCGGCTGATAGAGTGACTTTGCGAAAACGTAAATATTCTCGAAGCGTACACCATTTACAGAAGTAATAAGTGTGAGTAAAAGATTTGTTTTCCCGCATCCCGACGGACCTGATATAATACATCGAACAGTAAATGGAAACAACGTTCCATGACGTTTTCTAGTAGTTGTACTAGAACTAGGTAAGAGATGTGGTACAATGTCAGTAACAGGTAGTGTGTCTTGCTGCTTTATAATCTTCATGATAACTGAATCATAAAGTACGTAATAGTAATATATATATTAAACAAAACAAGAGGTAACGGTTAGTTTATGATTTGCTCTTGACTAGTAAAGTCGTGTACAGCATGGTGAAACAACGATATCCAAACGACATGAAGAAGAAGAAGAAAGTAAAAACTGTTGGATGGAAAGATGTTATAAAGGCTGCGCGAAAAGCTATTCGAGGGGAATACAATCCTCGTGTAGCTATTACTAAGGCGTTACGCGCAGCAAGAGCGAGAATTTCTCCAAAGTGCAGAGCAATATTTAGTAAACGTGCACGAATTATTCCTGTACCAAAACGAGGAGGATTTCTTCCTGCGCTGTTTGCTGGCTTAGCACCTTTAGGGTCATTGCTAGGTGGTGCTAGTGCTGTAGCGAGAACTGTCAAAGCTGTAGAAGAAGCGAAACAACAGTTGAAAGAGAGTGAACGTCATAACAAGACGATGGAGGCAATTGCGTTACGAGGCAAAGGTGTGAACATGAAGCTAGCACCATACAAGAAAGGGCTTGGTATCTACATTTCTCCAAAAAGCGTCTACTGAATGCACTGCCACATCGAGCTCTAACGCATGATGAAGTTTTTACGTTTGCTAAACAACTAGGAATTCATTATTTTCGAGGAGTGTATATGCGCGATCAACTACCAGCGCGCCCACGTGAACATGAAAGTGCCGTAATTAACTTGGACGACAGTCGTGGACCTGGAACTCATTACGTTGCTTATGTAAAACGTAAATCTAAAGTATGGTATTTTGATAGCTATGGAGACTTACCTCCTCCTTTTGAGCTCATACGTTATTCCGGAAGCAGTGCAGACATTGTTTACAATAAAAACCGTGTGCAAAACTGTAATACACGCATGTGCGGACGATTATGTCTTATGTTCTTATATCAAACCCAGACAGTAGAGAAAGTGCATTAGTGTCTACGTGATGACGAACAGTGAAAGAACGTTTGCTGTACGTGGAGAAGGACCTGAAACAACCGTCTATTTTAAGCCACCAATCGAACTTGGCTATCAGCCGCATAGTCTTGGACTAGTATCGTTTGAAAGCTACAATAAAATATATAATGTGCGTGATGGTGTAAACAAGTTCTATTACGATGAGTATGTGCTAACACTACCCACAGGTAGTTATTCAGTAGACGATATTCATGAATATATTGAAAGTACGTTAATTGATCAGTTTGGGGAAGATAGTTTTAGTAATCATAATTACAAGTTCTCAATCATTATAAGCAACATTACACATACATGTGTTATTGAATCATCATTTATGATTGACTTCAAATCACAACCTGATTCGATTGGACCACTGCTTGGATTTTCATCGAGGGAGCTCCTACCGAACGTACGTTACGAGTCTGATCAACCTATAACACTCTTCGATGATTATAATGTGAACATTACTTGTAATATTATTACAGACTTGAATAGTAATCTACAACCTTCGCACGACCTGCACGACTTTATTGTTACAGAGGAACGTGGATATACTATTTGTGAGAAACCAGCTATAGTTTTTTATCATCCTGTGTCTGTAAAACACATTAGCAACATTACTCTTAGACTTGTAAATAAACATAATCAGCTTATTCATTTAGATCAGCACGCATACGTAGCTTACAAACTACATCTTAAACCAGTATAAAAACCATCTATAAAACACGGTGTACATTCCGAAGACATACTACATGTGTGCAGAGACTCATCGAGTTAACATATACCCATAAGCAGATACTCCAAGATTTAGGATATACACTACTACAACAGAATGGAAGAAATGCTAGACATTACGAATACAGTAGAAAGTCGTGAAGGTGTAGTACGAAGTGAGCTTCATTCCTATCAACCTTTTACGTTTGGATTAAATAACAATGATGAAATTCATTTTATTATTAATCAGCAAGATGTATACACCTTACCACACGAAAGCTACATCTATATTGAAGGACGACTAGAAAAGTCGGATGGAAGTGGACCAAGCACTTCACAACTAAACAACCATGCTCTAGCTTTTCTCTTTTCTGAAGCGCGATATGAAGAAAATAATGTTGAAATAGATCGAACGAAGAATGTTGGTATTACAAGTGCAATGAAACTCTACCCTTCTTTCTGTGATGAAGAAAGTAATCTTTTGCGGATGGCTGGATGGTGTCCAAAAGCTACTAACAACTGGATGATTAATGAGGATGGAACTTTTACGGGTATAATACAGATGTTGATTCCCATAGGGACCATTATATTGGTATTTTACGGGTATGTTATCACTGAAACATATTTTTGGATTCACAGAAGACTTTACACGTATTATAATCAACGCAAAACAAGAGCTTATTCTAATCCGTGATCGAAGTGATTACAATTCTCTTAAAGCAGTAGAAACACCAGTAGAATCGAAAATAACACTGCATCGTATACTGTGGAGGATTCCACATGTAACCTTATCTGATCGTGAAAAACTTCGATTGCTCAAGATTGTAGAAAATGATACACCATTACCTATACGTTTTTAGAAGTTGGGAGCTGCATGAATATCCTGTGTTACCACCTACAAACAAGCATAGCTGGGCTGTTAAAACATCACGTTTTACTGAGAAGCCCTTGTACATTATTTTTGGATTTCAAACTAATCGTAATTTCAATCACGAAAAAGATAGCTCACTGTTTGATCACTGTAAATTAAGACACGTTAGACTATATCTCAACGGAATTACGTATCCCTACGAAAACATAGACATTAACTTTGAGAAAAATAAGTTTGGGATGCTCTATGACATCAGATCATCAGAACCTGGCGGGTGAGATTACAGGAAACCAACTACAGTCCATTGAGAATAGGAACCAAATCCAAGGGGATTGCAACAGACTGCTTAGCATTTGCCGTTGATATTGCTGTTCTCTCAAACGACATAGAAACCGCTAGAGCTCAAGTTGAAATTTTAAAGGAAATTGCCGAACAAACGGGTTTGCAGACATCGTTTGAGAAAACAGAAGTAATGACTAACATCAAAGAGGCTCCACCAAAACTCCATACAAAATACGGGAACATCACCCGAGTAGACAAATTCAAATACCTGGGTGAGATCATCATGAAAAATGGACTGGACAAAGAAGCATTTCAGGAGCGAGAACGCAAACTGGAAATAGCCTACCAAACATCCCGCACAATCTACAACAAAAATGCCTTTCCCAAAACACCAAGATACGTCACTATGAAACAGTTCTGAAGCCAGTAGTTCTATATGCAGCCGAAACCCTGTCTCTAAATGCCAACAAAGGACTCCTTGAAGAACTGGAGAAAAGAGAACGCAAAATTGTGAGAGGAATCTTGGGATCAAAGTACAGAAATGGAATCCATCAAAAGAGATCCAACAAGGAAGTTACAGCAAAATAGAGAAAATTACCGACACAATCAGAAAAAGACGGGCACGATTTTACGGTCATCTGAAAAGAATGGACGGAAGAAAGTTAACTAAAGAAATCTTTCACTTTTTTATTCAAACCCCAAAACCACAATTCCCTGGTTTAGTAATACCAAAGAAGACCTGCAAATGCTACATACCTCAGCTGAAGACGCCCTTAACAGAGATCTCTTCCGCAAGAAAATATTGACGAACGGGCTAAACCGAGACGAGCAACCGAAGAGAAGACACGGTGCCCCTTGGACAGAGGAGCGTAAGCAGGCCCACTCACAAAGAATGAGGGAAATTTGGGCTCTAAAGAAGGCCAAGTTCAGTGTCAAATGCAACAAGATTTAACGTGGTCCTTGATGGCCCCAGCGAATTATATATATATAATAATTGTACCGGGCGGTACACCTCCACGCCGCTAATTCAAACATCGCGCCAGTTGAAACTCCTCTACTGGAGAAAGCCTGAACTTTAACAACCACATTAATTCTAAGGTTTCTCAGAAGAGGTCTCTACTGTAAATTTTGAAGTGTTCTGAACTATGTCTGTTTCGATTTGTATTTGTTTGCTCTGTAGTAAGAAGTGTGAACATTCTCTTCTAGATGGCACTACTTAAGAACTACAATTGTGCACCCTAGTGCGAAGTGAAGGAACTTTTTTTTTGAAGAAATTTGGTATTCATAAGTTCGCAGAGATGCCAACTATTACGATTCAATCGTAATAATTACGAATTACCCATCACAATTACACCTTTACGAATCACACACCTCAAATTACGATTTTTTGTTGATTTTCAAATCTAAGTGTATGAGGTGTTCAAAAGTATAGACAAGGAATGCCATTACAGCTTTAATTCTCAGAATGTTATTTTCGGATTTCTCGGTAATCAATTTTACCCCTCTCCTGTCTCTCATTTGAGAATATTTCGAGTTTTCTCGCGCCGAACTCAGTGTGTGCTTCCATTACCGGAGAAATTGGGACCTGTGAAGTGGTATATCTTGCGGAGCTGTTGTCTTTGTTCGTCACATGACCAGACTTCCTTGAAATATGCGAGTTGTTTTGCCTTTGGTTTGGCGGCGAAGTGGTGAGAAACTCCGTTTCATTGTGGATACTGCGTGCGTGACTGTTGAAATATTGATTGCGATTTTGGTTGCCAAATTTACATATATTGCTCTTGTAGGATATATGCTAATCGTGTGTTCCAAATGTGAAAGGTTTGAAATAATGAAGCGATTTATTGTGCAGGAAAATGCGTGTGGTGACGTTACCGTGATTAGTGACGCTAGTAATAAACTAAAAATAGTTCAAAAATTTAGGGAGGAATACTCGAAAGAATGGCCCTGTTTACTGCGTTCCTGGGTACGATGCGCATTGGTATCACCCTAATATCACCGTAAAATTGGTCACAAATGGAACATAATAATTGCTTTTACACATATCAAGTGAAAAATCCCTGGCAAATTAAGAAATACCGTCGTTATTTGAGAAATATGAAAACATACTTAAGGCTTGTAGACAGGACTGGTTTATGACGTACTGCGCTGCTTGTGCCGTCTTTTGTTACTTTCTTCAGGTCCAGGGCTAGCACCGTGGAATGGGAGTGCTATGTCTGTGGATTCTCATTCTGTTTGTCCATATGACTAGAGCGGCCAGTTCAAACAGCAAAATGGAGGTCAACAAAAAAATAGCATGATCCCTGGACCAATAAATATTTTTATTTCTGTTCGAACGAAAGTAGCTTGATCCCTGGACCAATAAATCACTAGTCCACTGAACATTTCTTATGTACATTGGCCATACCATTTTGTCGCTTATTAAATATTGCATATCGCGATACAATTCATGAAATGATGTTTGACAAGTGAAGCAATGAAACGAAAGCAAAGATCTTCAATGAACACAGATATCACACACGAAATCGTTGAAAGTGTAAGACAAAAGACATACGTGTGTCACTGTGAGCGCAACACCAAATGTACTTGTAAAGTGGTAAAGTACGTATATACAATATTCTCCAAAAATCAAATATTTCTTAATTTGCCAGGGATTTTTCACTTGATATGTGTAAAAGCAATTATTATGTTCCATTTGTGACTAATTTTATAGTGATATTAAGGTGATACCAATGCGCACTATACCCTGCGTTCCTCAAAATCTCATTCA